>NC_133775.1:54217165-54296979 GCF_003597395.2 Chelonoidis abingdonii | reverse complement strand
CCAACCTCTTTTCAGCACTTTGTACCTGTACAGGCTATTGTATTCCAAATGCTTTTCAAGGACAGAACCAATTTCCTGATGTCTTTTTATCTTGGGAAGCTGAGTGTTTGACAATGACTTGCCTTCCCACATGATAGGCAGATGCAGCTCTCACCATCTTCACCATTTTTGAACCTCAGTGTTTCTGAAAAGAGTGTCAGTGCTTCTGATGATTTGTCCACGTCTGACTGAACCTCATGAAATAAGACAACCATACAATGTTGAAAGCTTTAGAAAAACCTACATGGGGATCCTTTTCCCCTCCCCTTTCTTTTTTTGAAAATAATCCAACATATCTAAAGGACTTATATGGCCTTTACATCACAAATAGCATCTGAGACCCTCACAATTCTTTACTGAAGCAACATCAAAATGTCCCTTTGGAGGCATGGTCAATCTCATTCTAATTTTACCAAATGGAGCACTGAAGCAATAGAGAGGCTAAGTGATTGCCCAAGTCAACAGGAAGTCTGTGGTGGAGCAGGAACACTAAACCAGCCTCCCAACTCCTCAGGTTAGTGCCTAAAACCACTTCGGGAGGGGGGGGGGGGGGGGATTTTGCATGCTATTGGTTGTTTCGTGTGGTTCCTCCAAACACACACTATATTGTATGGAAATTGTCTGCCTTTCCCTACAAGGCTGTCCTATTAGTGATGTACATTAGCTGGGGGTTGGGGAAAAATCACATTCTAATTTTTGAATGCCTTAGTAATGATATAGGAATTGTATTGAATCAGCCATGGTCCATCTAGCCAACCGTACTGTTTCTGATGTTATCCACCACTAGATGCTTAAGAGTAAGATGCAAGAACCTGACAATAGGTTTATGTGGGGTAGTCTGCTCTCCAGGAAGATGTCCTCCTAATCTCTAATAAAGATTGGCTTAAACTCAGACATGAGGGGGTTTTTGCCTTTCAGTTTTTTTATTTTTTTTTGGCTTAGGTAATCTAATTTATCTATATAAATGACCAACCATTCTTCTTTAAATCTTACTAAGTTCTTGGTCTCTGCAGTTTATAAAGAAGTGTATTAATGGTTGAATTTTTCACCAAGATGTCTGAAAATCCACATCTGGAGTCTGTTGATGCTCCAGTTGCACAAATCAAAAATGTGTGTGTCTGCATATTTTGGAGTTGCATTTTGAGACCCATGTGAAAATTTGACCCCAAGTTTATACAAGGCTATACTTATGAGGGTCCTACCAAGTTCACAGCTATGAAAAATGTCTCACGGACTGTGAAATCTGGTCTAGCACTATAAAATCTGGTCCTACTTCTATGCTAAAATGCTTGATACTCTATAAGGAAAGACATCTGTTACAATTTTTCTAAAAATTAAAAATAAGGATTGTTTCATTTGTCAAATGTGTTTTTTTATTTATGAAAGGGTTTTTTAGAGTTTTTTCTCTTCCAATCCAACTGTACAAAATGTGCTAAAAACTAATTCTTGACAAATAAGGTCTTAGCCATAGAGTGATGGACTAATATTATTATTTAAATAGTGAGAGTAGCTTCCCGGTTAGAAAATGGGACTAGCACTTCAGTGAGCACTTTGCATAACCACTCCAGGGTCTTTTCAATACTCAAAGGAATGTGCTACTTAATTGTTCTGTAAAGTGTGTTTGAAAGCCTCAGCTGGAATGTCCTATGTCAACATGACATTTGTTAAAGTAACAATAAGTGATCAGAAATCTACCTTTTTAACTTACAAAACAATTGAATTGGTGGCTTCTGTTACCTGTTTAAGCACCTTACCTAAAATGCACACAAACAAAATGAAAACTTTGTACTCCTGTGTGCGTGTTTTGGACAACACTGATTTACCTGACGACATTGGTTTTTGATCTTGTGAGACAATGTGCGTGTGCGTGTGTTTGTCTATGGTAGTCAAAATATAGTGTTTGTGATGTTGTGCATTTCTAGTTTTCCATGATACAAGGCAAAAAAGACTGTGTTTTTAATGGCCTCTTCTGATAGAATGTTTTCTCTTGTTTTTGCCCTCATATTAGTACTGAAATTTTCCAGAAGCTGGATCACAATATCACCACCCCCACCACTGCGAAGATATCTTCATTTGAAGAAGCTTTTTTAGGCCTACAGAAACTGATGGCAGCTGTGAATAATATTCTTACAGGGATTCGTAGGTGAGTTTTTTAGCAGACCGGAGTGCATAACTTTGTTTTAAACTGTCGTCATGTACTGTGTGCTCAGATATCTCAGAATTAGTAAAGAATACTTGTACTTACTTGGAAGAAGTTTCTCAGTCAGTAAAAAAAAAAAAAAAAGAATATGAAGTTGTTGTAGACATTTAAATGATTAGCCATTTGGATCTCTTGGAACAATTTCCCCCGTCCCCTATAAATTTGAGCCTTGTCTTCCAGCAATTGATGACCAGCCACTGATGTCCACATCAATGTAAACCCTAAGTGTAGACAAGGTAAGCTGAAATCTGCATTGATGGAGTCCTGGTTTGAAACATGGATATGCTCTGGTGGCACAAATTATGTGGCTGTGCTTGTCTATCCTTAGGATTTTCACTAATACAGCTTCATCGGTTACTGAAGTCAGGGCAGATTTCCAGTATAGACAAAGCCATAGAGAAACACTTGTTGCTGTCACTAAGCATAACCCTAAGTAACTCGGGAGGGTGAAAGGCCACAAGGGTATGGAGCCTTCCTGGTTTTAGGCCTCAGCAGACAAGAGTCCCTCCATGTTTGAACTTTAATCATCCTAAAAGGCCAGGTGTAACAGCCATTATCAGTTGCAACAGTTCTAGTCGGTCTAAAGCAGAAATAATGAGGCCTGTGCACCTTTAGCAGAAGGACAAGATAACTTGCAGAAGGAAAACTTACTAATGAGCTGCCGTGGCCAAGATTACTTAATGCACCTGCGCTTACGTAACTGCTACAGGGGGAGGAAGGAGGAGGGAGGGGGGAGAAGAAAGAAGAAAGAGGAAAAAAACTTATAAAAAGGGAAAAAGCCGCTTGTGTAGGTATGTTGGATCTGAGGCGTGCCAAGTCTCCCAGCACCGCTTTGAGATCTCAAACAAACTTTGCTTGCTTCTCCACCCTGGTGTGTTTATTGGCGCTAAGCTCTCCGGGCACGAACCACTGTTGCGTGCTTTGGGCACCCTCTGTGGCTGCAACACACTTGAGGCATGATTGGCATCACAACTAGCAAGGACTACTCTAGCAAACCTATAATGCAGCTGTAATAGTGGTGTCAAAACCAGCTATGTTTGATCCTGATGCTAGTAAAATCAGTTGGACTTTATGTATGGATTATTAATGGTGGCAAGATTGAGCCCTTTGTTTTTAAGATCACAGAATGACTAAAAACGCAGATTCAAAAATGTTACGCTTTGAGTATCATCTTTACTTCCATAAGGTAATAAAGACTGTTCATCTATGAAAACAGCTAGAAAAATAATATTCTAAGGTATCTTTGGGTCTAATCATGTGATTGCTGAATTCCACCAGCAGCAGCACAGAAGTGAAGATGGCATGGTATGGTATTGCCACTCTTACTTCTGTGCTGCTGCTGGCAGGGTGCCTGGCCAACAGCCGTCTGCAGGCAATGCAGAAAAAAGGGTGGCAATACTGTGATTTCCCCCTTAAAATAACCTTGCGACCCCTTCCCCCATTCCCTTTTGGGTCAGGACCCTCAATGTGAGAAACACTGGTTTCCCTCTTGAAATCTGTGTAGTACAGGGTAAAAGCATACAAAAGACCAGATTTCATGGTCCGTGATGCGTTTTTCATGGCTGTGAATTTGGTATGGTCCTCTATGTAGGAGGTCAGACTAGACAATCTGCTGGTCCTTTCTGCCCATTAAACTCTGAGGTGGACAAGTTGCAGGGCAAGGCATACTCATTGTCTGACTTTTTTTTAATTAAGGAGTTTAATTGAATAGAATGTGTCTTGTGTGGTTTTTTTTACAATAAAAATGGTGGTGGTAGTAGTAGTGAACCCCGGCCAGAAATCAGGACGCAATTGTGCTGAGCAGTGTATAGCCACAACAAAGAGTCTCTGACCAGACATGTTTGCAACAAACTAAGTAATATGAAGTGGTGGTGATATTTATACAGGAAATTTAATATATGTGATACTATTGTATCAATTTAACAGTGCTTGAATTTTAGAAATATTGAACTCCTTTAACTCCCATTGACTTCAGTTGGAGTTGTGGGTGCTTGCTGCTCCTGAAAATCTTGCTTCTTTCTTTGGTGTAAAAATGGTAGCTGTACTCTTTTGGAAGTCTGACCCTTAGCGCAGTCAGGACTGACTGGCTGTGGGATATGAAACTTTTTTCATTTTCAGTTTTTGAGTTTGAATGTGGCTCAGATTTGTACGTGATGAAAGTCCATTACTTCCTTAGTTCAGTGGCCTGTGGGAAATGCACAGTGGTATCATTACTTTTGTTAATTTCTAAACATGTACAGCACAAAATCACTATTTTAATGAAAATGAATTGGAACCAGTGCTATTTCCATTTCCATGTTAAACAGAGATAGTTGCCAAGGAAAGCATGGACTGTTCCAAGGCAGAACAGTTTGGTAAAATCAACCACTTGACATCAAATGTATCCCAGTGCAAAAGGCCAATTCTGTATCCATAAATACATGAAAATTGCTGATGCCAAAGAATGAGAATGGAATAGCTTTTTTCCACAGGGATTGTTCTATCTATCCATATTTTTAAATTGACAAAAGAAAACATTTGACTATGTTTATCTTCTAGAAGGTTTTAAACTCCTTAGGTTAATACTCTCAGCCAGATTGTAAAGCCAAGCAAATGTACTTAAACTTTCTCTTTTGCCAGTATTCAGTGCTTCATCTGTTCCTTATGCTGAAGGTTATGAAAGATATTTTAAATTCAAGGACATCTCTACAGTTGTACAGGTGCTGAGAAAATTCCATTGACTGAGGAGGAAGAGCAGGGCTGATTGTTCTGTGGAAATCTAATAGCCTCTCTCCTAAGCATATTCTAAAACCAAATTTTTGTAATTTTGAAATACATGCTAAAGGGTTATTTCACAGATATTTGTTAAATTTTCAGAGTTGGCTTAGAGTTTTGCATGTATTAGGGTTTATTTTGGAGTCAAATACTTGGATGTACTAACATATAGGGCCTGATCTTGTAAATCTTGTCTCAGACTTCAAATAGTCCCACTAAAGTCAGTGGATGTATTCATACAATAAAGGTTTTCAGGATTGTGCCTCACTGAAGTCCATAGAAAGACTGCCTTTGGTTTCACTTGGAGTAAGATTGGGCTGTTTGTGATTTTTTTTTTTTTTTTTTTTTTTTTTTTGGAGGGGGGGAGAAGAAAAGTATTGTGCTTTATAACAAAGAAATAAATCATCTCTATGATCTGATCTCATAAGATGCTGTATACCGTGCAGGATTTGGATTTATGAGAAACAATATGCTTGAACTGGAAGTAAAGTTACATTAGCACTTGCCTCTAGATATTTTGTACAGCTAGGAAGTGTTTGTCTTTTAGTAATTCCCCTTGTGCTGGATTAAAATATAGTCTTACTGTGTGAACTAAATTATTTGTATATTTTAGAGTGACTTGCATTAGAATAGAACAGCAGTTCTCAAACTTTAGCACCCCGATGATTCCCCCTTTTTATTTAAAATTTTTTGGGAGACCCCCAAGCTGCCCCACTTAGCCTTGCCCCACCTCTTCTGAGGCCTCACCCCCACTCACTCCATCCCCCCTCCCTTGCTCACTCTTCCCCCATCCTCATTCACTTTCACTAGGCTGGGGCAGGAGGTTGTGCTGCAGAAGGAGCTGTGGGATGTGGGCTGGAGGGGGAGTTTTGGTGTGGGACGGGGTGAGGAGTGCAGCACTTACCTGGGGTGGCTCCTGAAAGCGATCGGCACATCCCCCTGACAGTGGCTCGTAGGCAGTGGGATGGGGGCAAAGGCAGGAGATCTCTGTGCACCACCCCCACAGTTCCCATTGGCTGCAGTTCCCAGCCAATGGGAACTGCGGAATTGGCAATGGGAGGCGGAGGCAGCACGTGAAGGATACCCTCCTCCTTCCCCCCCCTCAGGGGATACGGGGACTTGCCGGATGTTTCCGGGAGCAGCACGGAGCCAGGGCAATTAGGAAGCCAGTTCTCTGGCATGCTGGGAGGGAGGTAGAGGAATTTTTCAGCAGGGCCTGTGGACCCCCCTGGGGAGTCCTCAGTGACTCCCAGGGTCCTGGGACCCCAGTTTGAGAAATGCTGGAATAAGACATCAGAAGTCATGACTTTTTTTGTTTGTTTTTTTTTTGGTTTTTTTTGTTTTCAGTTCTGACACTGATTTGCTGCGTGATCATGAGGAAACCACTAACTCTCCCTATCTTATTTACCTCACTGTAAATGTTGAGTGTTAGATTTAATGGTCCAAAATCATTTACTGGAGTTGCATCTACTTACATCAGCAGTGAATTTAGCCAAAAGTTTTAATAAACACTTTGAGATGCTATGGTGAGAGACACTATATAAGTGCCAAATATTAATATCAATAGTAATAAAAACTATAGTTGGTCCAGACCAACTTAGTCCTATGAAAGTTTTTTTTTATTATTATTTTATAGTTAGCTGCTTTTTGTCTTCTAGTTACCATGCTGATGGGAGCACTAAAAATGAATAGATCGGCCATTCTTTAAAAATCTTAAACCAGAGAAGCATTTAAGGTCCCTACAGGGGTTTATGCGAGCCAGCAGCTTCATCTGGCAAGTATAGCTAGTTTTTTAAAAGAAAAAAATGTTTTTATGCATAGTCCTGGGCCCTTGAGAATTTTTATGTGAGGAAACTATTGTTGCCTGCATGTTTTCAGTACAATGCTCTCTCTCAAATTTATATAATATATATATTAGTAGTTCACTATTTCAAACAAGGTTTTCCAGTAAATCTGTTAACTGATCATAATGCATTATAATGGAAAAAAAATTCCCATCGTCGTATATTAAACATCTAATCCTAGACAGTGCATTTGTGGAACGTAACGGAGCATGTTTGGTTGCATTAAATGACCTGACTTTCTTAATTGTTCTCAGTATGCTAGTAGCATCTGATGGAAAAGTGCTATCTTTGTTTTTAATGCTTTTTGAGTTGTATCTAAAAAGTGCAGATCTATAGATGGAAACATTAAAATAAATTGAAGTCTAGGATTAGAATTTCATTTCTTAAACACACGGCACCTGATTTTTCAGAGGTGTTGAGCACCTAGAATTTCCATTGACTTCAGCTGGAACTGTGGGAACTTATCTGAAAATCAGGCACATAGTGTTAAAGTTAAGAACCATTGTGTATTTTTATTTTAATGCCTTAATGGAAGAAAAACAACTAAGTTGGCTGGTACAAAAAGTTACTCACTAGCAGATACAGAGTAAATACAATTTTGGAGAGCATTGTTCTTAGCACTATGTCCTTTCTTGAGTCATCTTGCAACCAAGGTTTCTTCATACCTTTAGAAAACTGTTGCTCTCAGTTTCCTTCGCTGTGGTATCAAAGTTCAGTACTAGTATATTCTGATTCTTTCTGGAGATAATTTGTTTGCTTGTTTTATAAACTTGTCAGCTCAATACATGGAGGTCACAGGGAGGAGGTGAAAGTAAGCTTCTGCAAAAATTTTGTTTTTTCCGCCAAAATGGGGTGGGTGGGTGTCTCTGTTTTATGTAATGTGTGTTCTTGTGCATAGACACATGTAAAGTTTAAGTCCACGCCATTATATCAATATGTTTATTAATAAGTATGATTATGGTGGCTAACATGGACCTAATTTAGTAGCTAATGAGTTTTAATTAAAAATGGTCCAAACTGGAACATTGGATCCACCCTTTCCTCCACCAGCCTGAGAAATTAACAGCTAGAAAGCAGCTCCAACTGAGAACCAGTGAATTAGGCTTGTCTACACTTCAAGGGTTTGCCAGTAAAGATATACCAGCAAACCCTCCTATTGTGGGCAGTTTATACTGGCAAAAAGTGCTGTTGCTAATATAGCTTATTTAGTTTGGGTAACTGGTGTATAAAAGTTTGGGATGGTTTCTAGTTCTTAAACAGAAATCCTGGATATATATATATTATATATTAATATATTAATACTGTCCATTGATTATTCCTGGTCTGTTCCTCACTTTAAAGCGGTCTTTACTCCTGAGGGCATTCTGTGCCAAAAAATAAAAAATTCTGCACAGAATATTTCAACATTCTGCAAGTTTTATTTGTCAATAAATAAATGCAGAGGCTCCAGCATGGCAGTGGGAGATCACCCTGCAGTACCCCCACCCCTGGGAAACCGACTCTGTGGTGAGGCTGTACTGACCCTGACACAGCCAAAGGCCTGGGCCTGGCCCAGAAACACCCTGGGGCCTGCACCTCTGTGCCAGGTGCGCCAGGTGTGGGGCGGGCAGGCTCAACCAAGCAGTGTGAAGGGGCTCAGTTGGGGAGCAGGGTGGATCCAGGTTTGGGGTTAGAGGGTTTTGTGTGGAACAATCTGGGTGCAGGCAGATCAGTGGGGGGGTCTAGGTGGGGGATCTGGATGCACAGAAGCTCATTTGGGAGGGGGCGGTTCCAGGTGCAGGGGCAATGGGATTCTGCAGGTACTTCCAGCTGAAGGTGGTTGGGTGTCAGTGGGGGAGTCTGGCGCTGGGGAAGTGGGGCTTGCTGAGCTGGGGGTCTGGGTGCAACTAGTTGGGGGTCTGTGGTATGGGAGTCTGGATGTGGGTCTGAGGGTAGGGGTTTGAGTGCAGGGAGCTCTGTAGGGTGGTCTGGGTGCAGGGTCTGGAGGCAGGGGGGTCTGGGTGCAGAAAGCTCCAGATGCAGGAGATGAGTGGGGTTTGGAAATGGAGTGCTAGGGGGGTTCAGGATGTACAGGGTATGGAAGGCCTGGATGCATGGAGGATGGGTGGGTGGGGTGCAGCTCCCCATACAGTGATCCCTCCTCCTGCAGTTGAGGAGCGATGGGGGAAGGAAGCAGGGTAGGATGCTGAACTTCCTGCAGCTGGGGGAGGTTTTTGTGGGTGGATCTGACACTACCCAGCTATTCTTTGCAGGGGAAGAGGAAGTCCTGTCCTTGTCTGCCTCCAGTCCAGCCGGGACTAGCTGCTGATCCCGGCTCAGGGTAGGAGCCACTGGTTGGTGAGTCCCCAGCCCTGTGGTGATTTACGTCTCCATCAGCTGCTCTGGGTGCCTGAAATGATGTACCTGTGCTGCTAGGGAGTGGTGCGTGGCTGCTCTTGCAACTTTCCTTTGCTTCCCTGTCAAAGTCATTTTTCATCAGGGAAGCAAAGAAATCTGCTGGGGACATGAATTCTGCACAGGCGCAGTGGCATAGAATTCCCCAAAAAGAGTAGGTCTTGCTGCCTGTCTTTTTACCTACCTTTTTCATTTCTTTCATTAAGTGTGGATAGACCTCAGGCCCTAGTGCATTTCAAGTGATTGCTTAACCCACCAGCACATGCAAGTTCACTAGAGAGCTTGCCTTGATTGCATGGAAGCTTTTTTTTTTTTCTTAATTAAAAGAGGGTTAAGGGGAAGATAGTGGGGTTTTTTTGTTGTTTTGGTTTTTTTGTCCTCAGTTTGCAGCGTGGAGCTGGTGAAGTTTCCTGCATGCATGTTTTAACTGGTGACTGTGAGGGCAGCTGGGGTAAGGTTCTTGTCCTCCGTGCTTCCCCCACTGCAACATGTGGATGGTAGGAAACTAATTTGATTATTTAAAACTCAGCATGACCCAAGCTGCCAGAGACTCTCTCTGCTTTAGGATACCAAAAGAGAACTGTTGAGAAGTTGTTTTTGAGAATGTATTGCAGCTAAAGCCTTTGAAAGCTATGGAACAGCATTAAGAATGGCTTCATATGTTCAGGCTGTGCCTGTTTGTTATATAGCTGTTTTTTCTGTATCCAACAATAACCCATTTAAACTCCAGTGTATATGTTTTGACTATAAAGTGGTTATTGTTCCAGATACCTGCACTTTGAGTGAGTGAGATACGGCTTGCGTAGGTTGCAGCATTTAAACTTTTGATAGTTTGTCTTCTTAGAAACATCTTAGCAGCATTATGCATTTCTTTAGCCAGGATTTGCAGGTCTGACATAAACAGGATTCTTCTGTTCTTTGGTGCTTTAAAATCACAAATGACCTTCAGTCGTTTAGTACCTTGCAAGATGCTAGATATTGACATGGTGTTTCTGAAAGACGGTCTGTAGTAGCTATGACTTAACAAGATGCATGTAAAAGGTCCATTTGTAATAGATTAAAAAACCCTACCATAGAAACATTTATTTAAAACATAGGGGCTGAGGATAATCTGGTATTAGCAAACTCCTTATGAAAAATCTGAGATATTGAGTACGATCACTGTCATGAAGCAGTTGTATTCTGCAACAATTTGGACACTAACTATGATTTTTATCTAAACCTAGTTGGAAATGGAGTGACTTAAAATCAGATTAGGAAGTATATTGATTTTATTGAAACTTGGGCAATATTTTCTGAGTAAAACCAACATATATTTGTGAGAGGAAAAGATAAGTGTTTGACCAATCTGCCAAATAATGCAAAGAATTTAGATGCATGGTAAAACTTATCCCCCTCAAAATGCATTGTTAATACACAAGTACATGTTACTCCACTAGTAATGACTATCAAGTTGAATGCTGAGGAATTAACTCAATTGAAAAATTTTGGGGGCTTTTGCAGATCTACAAAAATTGGTTCGACTTTGCTAACTGAAATCAACAAACAGAATCAACTATTCAAAGAAAGAACTGTAATAAAAATAAATATTTATGTAATGTCAAATTTGTTCATAGTTAAGGCTATGGTTTAGTCATAGGTAATTTTAGTAAAAGTCATGGACAGGTCATGGGCAATCAACAAAAAGTCACGGCCCCGTAACCTGTCCATGACTTTTTTACTAAAAATACCTATGACTAAATCTTACCTGCTGCAAGGGGACACTCCTGAAGATTACTGCTGCAGGGAGGGGGGTGGCTCAGGGCAACGCCGACGCCGATCCTGGACCGCTGCTCTAGGGCAGCACTGGGGACTGACTGCCACAGCAGTGGCTGGTGTGGCTGGCCCCTGGACTTCCCCAGCTGCTGGAGTGGTCCTGGGGTCAGACACACCAGAGCTGCAAAATTCACGGAAGTCAGCTCAGCCACCCAGATCTTAAGCCCGAGATGGGTAGAACTGGTTTTGTTACCTCTGGTCAAGTAGGGTTCTTAAGTAATTTAAGTTCAAATTTATTGGTGATTAATCTCATGGATGTAGTGAATAGGTTAATGCTCCAAAATATCATAGGTTCTATTTAGTATTAGAATTAAAAGACCAGATAAATCAATCTGTAATAGATGCCACGCCATAAATAAGGGATCCCAGTTTTGGCCTCAGGCAGCCTATGTCTTTGTCTAGGACTCTGGCGGTGGCGAGCCAAAATCTTGGAAGCATAAACCCCTTATAGCTCTGGTAATGAGGTGCTGACTGCTAACCTGCTCTGTGCCCAGTTAGCCCACCTCTCTCTCGGCCTTTGTTTGTTGTTAGCCCAGGTGTGGTTCTGTTGTACATGCAGGCAAGGAACTAGATCAGATTTTTTTTTTTTTTTTTTTTTTGCTGTTTCTCTATCCAGTTACCCTTTTATGCCCTCTGTACTGGTTGCCTTATGTGCCTTTGCACTCAGCAGCTGAATGGGTGAGTGTTTTATGGGAGTCTGGGAAAACCAGGTCACTGGTGAGGTAGGAGCTGGATTGTGCCAGGCACATCTCACTTCTGCATAGAGACTCTCTCTCAAAACCAGTTGCCAGCTCAGATGGAGCCAACCAAATGACTTTGTTGTTGTTTAACTTTCAATGCATGTAAAGATTTTTGTATTTCCAGTCAGTAAATACGGAGTGAATGTTATGGGCTGTGATTTCTGCTGTGTGAGGGTAGTTCGATAATATGTTCGTTGGTCTATCTTCCATAGTCTTGTGCTGGGGGGAAAAAACTCTGACTATTGTCCTGTTTGTAATACAACTCTTCCCTGACTTGACTTGAGTAGATACTTTTGGAGGAAATAGAAGCTAACCCTGCAAGTCTTGTTGCTACTCTTCCTGCCAAAGAAATCTACAACTATCTTAGATTCCTTGACCTCAGACTCAGACTTTAAGGTCAGAAGGGACCACTGTGATCATCTAGTCTGACCGCCTGCACATTGCAGACCACTGAACTTCACCCACACATGAAATAGACTCCTAAGCTCCAGCTGAGTTACTAAAGTCCTCAAATCATAGTTTAAAGATTGCAGGTTACAGAGAATTCACTGTTTACATTAGTTTAAACCTGTAAGTGACCCGTGCCCCATGCTGCAGAGGAAGCCAAAAAAAACCCAAGGTCTCTGCCAATCTGACCCAAGGGGAAATTGCTATATTTGGGATTGGGAAGGAATCAGTTAGACCCTGGGAATGTGGGAAAGACCCACCATGCAGATACCTGGGAAATAATTCTCTGTAGTAATTCGGAATTCTTCCTAGCCAGTGTCCCATCTTCAGTAGTTGGGGATTTTTGCTACTGGCAGTTGCCAATGGGCCACATGCCATTATAGTCAGTAACAGGAATCACACAAGACAGGAAGACAGAGATTTATATTTTGAATACAATGAACTATAAACAGCATTGTTGTACAAAAAGTTTAAAGGCCTTTGGCTGTCATTGAAAGCTAGTAATTGACATGGAAACTGAAAGTAGGGATTTTGTGCAGAACACAAGATGCATGGTATAAGTACAGTAGAACCTCAGTTACGAATACCTTTGGAAATGAAGGTTGTTCATAACTCTGAAATGTGCATAACTTTGGACAAAATGTTATGGTGGTTTGAGTTAACAGCTCAACATTGACTTAATACAGCTTTGAAACTTTTCAATGCAGAAGAAAAAGGCTGCTTTTAATCGTCTTCATTTAAATGAAAGAGGCTCAGAAACAGTTTCCTTAACTTAAGTCTTTTTTTTTAAACTTTCCTTTTATTTTTTTAGTAGTTTTTGTTGAACACAGTACTGTACTGTATTTACTTTTTTTGTCTCTGCTGCTGCCTGATTGCATATTTCCGGTTCCAAATGAGGTGTGTGGTTGACTGGTCAGTTTGTAACTCTGGTGTTCGTAACTCTGAGGTACTACTGTACACACACCAGTGATGTTTTGAAGGCTGTATTTTTTGTTACATCTATTGGCACACAAGTGCGTAGTTATAATTATTTCAGTGAAAATTCTCTCAAACTAAGCAGGTCTAGCCAGAACAATGGTTGGATGAAAAACCTCCAGAGAAAATCCAGGTAGTGTAGGAAAATGTGGTTCATAAATTACACTTACGTAATCAGTGCCTCAGCGCAATGGTGGTTCAGCACATTGTACTGTAGAGTTTCTGTATTTCATAGGATGTAAAACTGGAGGCTCTGGCCACTTGTGGTCTGTTTTTGGAAAAAATTCTATAGTGCTCTGTTTTGCAGTGATGTTAAACCCAGTGTGTTGGCCAGATTTCAGTCTGTGCATAATATTATCCGCCAAAAAAGCTCAGTTCTGTTTGGTATGATGATCTTCATAAAACGACCCTTGAAGATGTAGCATTGCTATGTGCTGTTAAGGTTTCTTTTTCACCCCAGAACGGGTTGTATGTCCGTATTGTTAGATCCTCACTATGAAAAAGTTAGTTAACAGTTAAACGTTGTTCAAGTGCAAATCCTAAAACCTCTGAAAGGCAAGAAAGCTTCCAGTTCAACCAGCATTCCCATCTTCAACTTCCTTTCCCATACTTTCCCAGTCTGAACTTTGGGAAGTTTGGAGCTGGATCTAAATTGTGCTGCATGTCCCCATTTATTATTTAGTTTGAGGTAACCCTGGTGTTTTCAGGATAGCTAAGTTTACAGTTGACACAATGGTTTTCCACACTTCACTTTTTTTTGTGCTTACCATCTAATGTTGGGAATAGAGATAAAGTAATTTAATATTACAGTTGGTCACAAAACTAACGGTTCTAGTTCACAAAAAGAATTTTGTATAGAAGAACTCATTCACTCAATGTCTTATGGGATTGTTGGAAGTTGCTTTTAGATACCTTTTTCCATGGCTGAGGAGAACTACTGAAATAGAAATGAGCCTGAGCTATGAAGTTGAGAGAATAAAGTGATTTTGATATAAGAATTTAATCCAAACATTCTTCAGGTTTCAGATAGATAGCTTTTGGATCTAGGAGTTTGATTCATGTACATCTCCTACTAAAACAGAAAATGTAGTTTTAAAGAACAAAAGTAGTTGCAGGGAAGGGAAGAAATGGGGCATTTTTTAAAAAAACAGTAGATAGTTGATTATGATCTTTTAATTGCCATTCTTTAAAATGATTGCCTTGTCCTAGAAACACAGTTAGAATATTTTTGCAAGAATTCTGGTCCAAGACCTTTTTTAATTTTAGTTGGAAACAGTAATAAGCACATTTAGGAAGAAGACTGACTTCTAAAGAATTCATGTGGGAGAAAGTATTGTAAATATGTGTGTAGCATAACTTCTTTTCTCTTTTTTTTTTTTAAGTTCATGTAATGTTTCTTCAGTGAGTACAACCAATTACTTTAACTTGAAAATACTGTACTGTCTTGAGCAGTTTATTCAGACTGTTTTTATAGATTCATATTCCTAGATTAAGGCCTGAAGGGACTGTTGTGATCATCTAGTCTGACCTCCTCAAATCAATTCCTGTTTAAACTGCAGTATGTCTGTTGGAAAACATCCAATCTGGATTTAACCTGTTCCTCCCCCCTTTTTTAAATATATAGCTACTTTTACTTCCCCCCCTTCAGCCAACTTGTTTTTTCTGAGCAGTATAGCCTTCTCTCTTGATGGTGAGATCATGGCTTTGTGTGCATTTTAGTAAAATCTAATAGTTCCCAACTATTATTCATATTTTCCTTCTCGAATTCTTTCTCCCAGCTGATTTGGCTCATAATTTTCAGCTTTGTGAAATTGGCCCTTTTTAAAACGTCATGTATGTATACACGCATACTTGAGATATACAGTGTGTGTGTGCTCGCTCACGCGCATTCTCTCTCTTATTTATATATATGTATATGTGACATTCTGGAGGTCTCATGCTGCCAGCACTAAAAAAAATTCAGAATTCCTAAATGTTACAGATGACAATTCCTAACTCCAATCCAATATGGGGAAAGTGTGTGTGTGTGTGTGTCTCTCTCTCTCTCTCTCTCTCATATGATGTTTGTTTCTCTCTCTCACGCTTTCCCCATATTGGATTGGAGTTAGGAATTATCATCTGTAACACTTGGGAATTCTGAATTTTTTTAGTACTGGCAGCATGAGACCTCCAGAATGTCACTCAGTGCAGTTTTTTCCCTCCTACTTAACCGTATCCAGGTTTGGGGTGTTTTTTGTTTTTGTTTTTTGTTTATGGCAGACACTAATTAGTACCCCCATTTTGTGCTTTATTTGTTAAGACCTTGATCCATAAGCACCCAAGATCACTTGTTTCTGAGTGGTCAGTGACTCAGAAAAAAGGTAAGGTAATTTTTGACACAGAGTGCTACTCCCTTTCCCCTGTTGCTCACTCAATCCCCCCTAAATAGCTTATGACCGTTGATTTTTTTTAACACTCCAATCGTATCAATTTTCCTACCAGGATTCAATAATGCCAACTTGGTGAAATGTAAGCTCATAAATGACCAATTTCAATTCTTCTTATTACCCAGGCTCCTGGCATTCATGTATAAGCAACTAAAGAATTTCTCTCCAGATCCCTGGATTGATTTTGTTCTCAATGTCTTGATTTTGTACTAAATGTGTTCATTTGTTCCCCCTTTTCACTCTTTCTTTTTGTTATTTTAATGCCACCCTAAGTAGTCTAACCAGCCTGTCACCTAGAAAATAGGTTCCCCTTCTGCTGAGATGGAGGTCCTCCAAATTGTATAGCCCAGCAATTCTCAAACATTAGCAACCTGAGGACCCCTATTTTGATTTTAAAATTTTCATGGACCCTCCAAGCCTGGTGCTCAGCTGCAGGCCTTGCCACCACTCCACCCCCTCACCCAAGCATGCCCCTTCCCTTCTCCTCCCCCTCTCTTCCAGCGCCTCTTGCATGCCACTGAACAGCTATTCCGTGGCATGCAGGAGGTACTGGGAGAGAGGGGGAGGCATTGATCAGTGCTGTTGGTGGCCCTGGACATGACTCGCGGCCCCCCTGGAGTACCCTTGTGGACCCCCAGGGGTCCACGTACCCCAGTTTTAGAGACCCTGGTATAGCCCCTTCTCTCCATTAAAAAAGGCCAGTGTTTCACAAAACCAAACCCTTTATCTTATACCACTTATCTAGCAGCAGTTTGTTTCCATAGATGTGTCAAAACAGCACTAAAGTGTTGATTTATAGGCAGATCTCGTAGCACAGATCCCAGTATAGTTCTTGTAATAATATACACAGGACATTCATTTGGCAGAAACTTTGTCAGCAGAAAATCGGTGGAGCAGGGTTAGGCCCAGCATGAGTTTCCCCTTCCTCTGGGGGCAGCAGATGTAAAACAGTCCCCATGACCCCTCCCCCAGCCACATGGGCTGAGGAAGGGTGAACAGCACTCCGGGTTGCAGTCAGTCCTACAGCCCTACCCAGGCAGGACCCCAGACTCTCTGCTTTCAGTTTGAGCTACTGTGTGGATGTTCTTTCTTTGTTCTCTGGCTGTTTAGTTCTGACTTCCCCTCCCATCTTCCCGCTACAGTCCCCTTGCTTCTAGCTTAATTCCTCCTGCCTTCCTTGCTCCTATCCAACCTTTCTTCTTTCCCTCCCTCCTCTTCAGTGTGTCCCATCCGTTCCATCATTTTCATATGCCAATCATAAATTGACACAGCTGTCTGGCTCCCAGCTAGGGGTGAGGGGCATCACCTGGGCTTCTCGCCATGGCTCCTGGCTAGGAGAGTCAGGGAAGCATTCTCCAGGAGAGTGAGGGGCAGCTGGTCTCTAACTCCCCAGCTTTCTTGTCAACTTCACAGCTCCCATCATGAAACTGACAAAACAGTCAACAGACAATGTAAGGAACTGCAGTGTTTACACAGCCACTATGTCACCCTAACTACACTGACATAAGCCTTACACTTGTCATGGAGCTGGAGTTATTATTCTGGTGTAGTAAGGCTCTTACATCGGTGGGAGGAAGGCTGGAGTGTAGACACTGACATAATAAGATCAACCTAAGCTGCCTTACGTCAATCTAACTGTGTAGTGTAGATCAGCCCTTAGAACTGATAAAGTACCCTTGTTGGTCCTTCTGCTGAGATTTCCAAGGACTGAATGGGTGTGGATAGACTGAACTACCAGTCTTGCTCCAACAGGTGATATCTCTGTTTGTTTGTGGTGTAAAATACATGAGTAAACACTATGGGAAAACTTGAAGTGCTGTTGACAGTACTGTGTGTGTTCTGTGGATGAATAAAAGAATCAGTAACTTGGCATGTCATTCTGTTCACCAGTCCCATTTCTCCTCTTCTCTCCACCCCCAAACCGCCCTAAACTAAAATACCCAATTCTCCATCCATAAATGGTAAGTATGCAGGAAAAATGCGAACTGTACCTAGTCCTTCCTTTTTGTTTTGTTTTTTGAAGTGTGGGAAAGTTTTTTTGCGTTGTATGTCAATTTTCTATTGCCCTCTCTTGACATGAGAGGCTTTGCTAGTGAGAAACAAAAGTCTTTTAGTTATATGCTGTTCCTCCCCTTCTATGTAGTGAACTGGCTGATGTGAAAACTGCATTAGAATTTTTAATTAGGAAAAACCTTCTCTAGAACTTTCCCACTAAGAGAATAAACTCCTTTAGTTCTTTTAATTGGGGGTGGAAAAATATCAGCAATCAGAAATAATTGTGAGTGTTCTTTTTGTTCTGGAACTAATTAGAATTTTTACACAATGTGGCTTTTCTGTATCTTATTAATGTAGATGTATATCATTCCAGGGTATTTTCGCTCTTCTAC
Source organism: Chelonoidis abingdonii (assembly GCF_003597395.2). NCBI lineage: Eukaryota > Metazoa > Chordata > Testudines > Testudinidae > Chelonoidis > Chelonoidis abingdonii. The sequence goes on along the minus strand of NC_133775.1, from coordinate 54,278,958 downwards.
AAACCATCTTTTAAACTTTTTTCTTTTTCTTTTTAGAGTTTTGACCCCTAACAGTAGTTTTCAAGACATTTGGACGCTCTATAGCTTCCTAATCAGTAATGAGGTAAGAAATTTATCTTTTTGAAAATCTTTAATGGAAATGTATAATAAAGACGAATCATAGGACTGGAAGGGACCTTGAGAGGTCATCTAGTCCAGCCCTCTGCACTCAAGGCAGGACTAAGTATTATCTAGTCCATGCCTGACAGGTGTTTGTCTAACCTGCTCTTAAAAATCCCCAGATGTCATACTACAGGCAAGTGTAGTGAGTAGCCTAACTGATAGAGCTCCAGTTGAGCTCGAATTGTGAAATTTGGTACTCTTAGATTTTATGATCAATAATGGCCAAGGGGGAAAAATATGAACTTGTTTCTTTTGATCAGATGTCATTGGACTTTCTAATGGGACTCTTAACCATTCAGGTACCCTGTTTAATCTGCAGCCTTGAAATTTAGGACACTGGTTTATTACAAACTCATTACAGGGAAGTCTATAAAATTAACAGTCATCACCAGTCTAATTTACAAAAATAATACTACCTTAGTCCATTTGGCAGTCATATGGGGCCTGAGGCCTGCAATTTAGAGAAATTAAGATCATCTGAGATCACCAGTAGGACTTTAGATAAAATGTGTTTGAAAGTGAGTACCTATGGTGATAGCCACTTGGACATGAGTGATGGCTTGCTGGCACTCGTTAACATAAATGACAGTGTTCCTAAAAACAGCATTAACACAACACACTATGAAATCAAACTATATCTTCTTAGAATATATGTGAATATCTACACTATGCAAGGAATAAAATATTTCAGAAACAAATGGAAAATTCCTGTAAAATAGCAAAAGATATTGTGACTACAGCTGAGGATGCAGAATTGGGAGATCTGGGTTTTATTCCTGACTTTTCCATAGAAATGGGCTGTGTGACCTTGAGTGAGGATCAACATGTGTATTTGTTTTCCCCATTAATAAAATTATAGTCCACTCCTATGTTCTTCATTTCAGTCACTTTCCTGGTAATGTATTGCATGTGTTAGTTGTTTTGTTGTTGTCTAGGTTCCTAACTTCTAGATTGTTGATTCTTAGATAACTTTTAACTCCTTATTTTGAAATTGGGTACATCACATGTGGAAATATCAAAACTTAGGAATATATTTTCATACAGAGTACAAATAATTTTATATAAGATTTGTAATGAAATTACTTAGTTACTTTGAAAAACTTAACTCTAGGGATGACATTCAATTCTAGCATTGGAATCACCAGTTATCTATCTTTTGGTTGTGTTGCTCATTCTAACAGAGCCAACATTCAGGATAAAATGAGTTATTTTTAAAGACCTAAACTTGTCATAACAGCTCCCAACTGGCCACTGAGTTTAAGGAATCAATGTACATTAGCTGTTTTGCAGCTAGTTTTCCAGGGTTATACAAATGAGTGGTGCTATAGGTACATTTGTAAGCTCTTCAGGGCTAGTGCCCTGTCTGTATGTTTTGTACAGTTCTTAGCACAACTGGGTTCCAGTCTTGCTTGGAACCTCTAAGACCTACTAGAATATAAATGAAAACCCGCACCACAACCACGTGGATCAGCAGTTACAGAAAAATGACCCCTAAATGTCAACTGTCCCTATTGTAGCTAGGTCGCTCCTAGCCATTATCTGAATTTTTTTCCCTTTAAAAGTGTGGACCCAAAAGAGCAACCTAACGACCCAAACAGAAAAACAAGTATGTGGCATTGCAGTGTTTGGAATATTTATATGAAACCTAAAATTCAGAACTGTGTTTATATTAGTCTCTTTCATTTTATTAAAAAAAAAAAATCTGCCTCTAGGAGCCACTTCAACATCCTTAAAAATCCTGTTACAAAGCAGACAGTGTCTCTGTCCTATCCTGCTAAACCTGTAAAATAGAAAATATTGTTCTGTTGATAACAGCTCAAGGACACTATAGGACACTTGAACTTGAAATAAAGGACTAATGGCTCTATATCAGTATGGGCATTCAAAAAATATGTATTCCATATACAGAATATAGGCATTCTGGTTACAGGATGCATTATTTTCATGTCCATTGTATATGCTTAGTATATTTGTTTATGAATGTCAGAGCTCCAAATTCTATAAATCTTTTGCTATGGAATTGTGGGGATGATTCTTTCTGTACTAGAATTATCTGGAAGCTGCTATAACAATGCTATTAAATAAAACCAAGATGATACTTGCACTGTTAGCTCTAGATTGTTTTGCCCTATCATTCTGAATAGGGAATACTTGATCAGTACTATATAGTCTGGCTTCAATTCTTTTCCCATTGTCTAGACTTGAGATCCTTCTAGTTAAGTGTGTAAACATTAGGTCCAATGTATGTTATGTCAGCCATGTGATTTTCATAAGTATGTGATCCTAAATAACTCTTTCTCTTTCATCTTAGATAAATGCCGGCATAAAATTTACTGCTGAGGAACTCTATGAGTGTGTTTCACAGGAAGTGTATAGGTAAGTCAGTTATTGATTACATCTACTGGATTTCCTGAAACAGTTGAAGCACTATATTTTGTTAAGCTTTACTTTATGGTACTTGGTTATTTTCTCTTAGAAAAGTCCCCATTATTCCCTTACTGTACAAAGTAGTTCTTAAGATTTATTGAGGGAGCTGGTCTGTTATTTGCTTCCAACTTACTGTTTTCGATCCACTGTGTTTGAGTTTTCTCAAGGGTTTGTCTACATGGTGCATTAGTCTGCACTAGAGGGGGTATATATTCCAGTTTGCGCTAGTGTGTCAGGCACTAACTGGCCCATATGGACACCACTGGCACACTCTAAATGCCTCCTAGTGCATATTAATGTAGGCCCTGGAAACTGGACACTACAGTGACTTTGAGTGTGCCCTCAGGGTCTATATAGGCCAGTTAGTGCATGACATGTTAGTGCACACTAGAATTACACATATTTTAGCACAGACTAATTAATGCACATGTAGTCAAGCCCTAAATCTGGAATAAACTCAGTCCAAAGAAGTAGGTTCTTAGAAGTAAACACGCTTAATATAGAAGCTTTTTTGTTTGTTTTTGTTTTTAAAATTAAATTTAATTAAAATTAAAAAAGAGGTTGAATTGTATAAACATTTGGGGATAAAGGTCACTGGTGTCTAAAGCTTTGCCTTCAGTTTAGCTATTGTGTGTGTGGGGGTATTATCAAAGCTGTCAGAAAAGGGTAACTACTACTATTTGGTGGCTCAAACTAAAACAATCACTTTTTTTCTACAGAAACATTAATTAAAAGGCTTGGGATGCAGAGCTTTTGATTTTATTTTAAATACCATAATTGAAAATACATTCCAACTTTTAAGGTTGTAAAAGGCTGATAGGGATTTCTTGGATGCTTCCATTATAAACTGGAACTAGAGGCAATTAACAGTAATAAAAAAATAAGATGGCTTCCACCAAAAATGCATAACATGTTTGCAATACATTGTCCTGCTCAGCTAAAATCTTTCAAAACCCTTAGTCTGTATATATGTGTATGGTGATTAGTGATTCAGGATGTACTAAATTTTTATGACTGTCCTATCAACAAGCTGACTCTAATGTTAGAGAAAATATTTTGCAGTGTCGGGGAGGGGTTCAACGTGGAGTTCAATAGAGATGGAATATTTTGGATGATCAATTGGCTTACGGTGGCACTAAGTACTCATGCAGTTTTCAGCAGTAATTATGGAACCAATTGTAGGCATTTAAATAACTAACTTTGGAATAAAATCCACAATACAGCCTGCTATACTGTGTTAGTACAGCGTGAAGATAATTATAACCTGAGGAATTTCTCAGTATTTAAAACTTGTCTCAACAAGCTCCAAAATTCTTTTATTTTCTGGAGGATCCCAAAATTAAATGGACCCTTTCTGGAATTCTGCTAGTTCTGGCTTCTTGACACTAGGTCACAGCTATTTGATTAGGGTAAACCATTGAGAAGCTTGTCGAGCAGGCTGCTCTGTATCAGAACTTTGTTTTCTATAATGAGCTACATGTCTTCACGTTGCCCCTTGGTAATGCTTATGTTGCATACAAGTAGCCTCCTTTGGGAACGTTTTAAGCAAACCAGTTAGATAGTAGATCTTACATCTACAAATTCAAGTTACAGGTAATGTTTCCAACTTCTATCTTTAATTGCGCTTCCTCTTTTATTATAGCAGTGAAGTTTATTTTGTAGTACAGACATGAAATAAAACATGATCCTGACCAATTAAATAAAAATAATAAATGCTGGTCTGAAAGCCCTCCTTATAAAAATGGAAACACAATAAGCCAAAGGAGAGGAAAAAGAATCCTTTATTTTTAAGGCAGGTGGATTATGTGGATGTTGGTAGAGACTGAATAGCCAAGGTATTGAGACTTGTAGTTGAAGTGGGATTAAAATATTTGTCTTTGATTAATTTAATCTACAGATTAACACCTCAAAAGGTAACTGAACTTTCTATGATTTTTTGACAAATATTTGTCAACTTTTGAAGAGAACATTTTAAAATGGTTCCATTTTGAAATTTGTTCCTGAAGTATTTAACCATTTTGGCAGAAAAGAGAGGGACTCCCTGTAACTAAACAGCCACATCTTTCCATCTCTCACTACTGCAGTATCTCATATGTTGTAGTATCCTTATTGTGGGAGCACCTAGAGGTGATAATCAGGGATTGAGACCCCATTCTGCTAGGTGTGCATGTGATCTTTCCCTACCCTACAGTAAAAAGGACTTTTTTTTTCTAAAGAGTAAATAGGACAAAATTAAACTGTCCCACAGTTGAAATGAGAGAGAGGTTATGATGAATTACAAGAACAGTTGTCTGTCTTACAGCTGCAAAAGCTAGCAGGACTACTCAGATCCATCAGCTACTTTAGATTGTGCTGCACCTGCACAGGATGACTGGCAGCTTCCCCTGCTCACGTAGCTCTACAGCCCATCTCTGCCTTTATATCCCATTCATGACCCCCTGCCCCACTACCACCAACATCCTGGTGACCTTCTGAAGTTTGCTTGTTGGAGTTCCAGTCTTATTGAACACATCATGATTTGTCTGATCAGAGCTTCTCTGAAACTTGGGATGTTAATCAGAGAAACTGCTTCAGGGCTTTTCTTGTCAAGGGCTCTTGTCTGCATGTTTCCTCTTCTCATCTTCCACTCCTTGCCCTCTGTGTTAGAGACTGGGATATGAGGAGAAAGGAGACTGGGTGGGAAAGGAGTATATACCTAGTTCTACTATTTGTGCAGCTTTTCTAACTCATTCCCCTTGATCATCATTGAATGTGTCAAGGACAGAGGGCTGGAGAAAGCAGGAAAGCCAAGGGCTGAGAAGCAGTGTTCCCTGCTCTCTGATCAGCCTCTCTCCCAATACAGCTTCTTGTCTCTCTGACCAAGTAAAGCTGGCTGGTGGAATCAGGACCTGATAAACCATCCATAGTTAATCATAGCAGAGCTCCCTGTCTGGTGAACGGTGGAAAGTTTATCACATAGAGAAGCTGTCTCAGTAGAAGAGCACAGCTTGTCGGGGAATTTGTCTGAAAGCTCCACCTCTTCCTGCCCTTTTCCCATTTTTCAGTCTGGAATATGTACATTGAGGGCAATAGCATTGTTGGATTGCAAGTGAGTGTGGTAGAGAGGGTAGTATTATGTTGTGATGGTAGCTAATATTTGGAGAAGGGTATGGTATTGTATTGGGTGTTAATTTAGGATATCTTATTCAAGTTTTCAGCGTTGAGAGGAGATACTGTTTTTGTGAGGGGGATTATATGGATTGACTAATTGACAATTTGGCGCAAACCCCAAGGAGGGAGGAAAAATTATTATTACATTAAAATTATTCGGCCCATGAGTCTTTGGCCCTGTCTAGACTAAGAGAATGTTAGCTTGGGGAGTATAGGCTTGACCATGACAACGGGGCTGGCAGTTCTTAAAATGTAATATTAGAGGCACAACAGCAAGCTATTCTGACACAGCGGAAAGATAAGAATAGCCCCAGGAGGCCAATGTGGCTGTGCAAGTTGCTTTTTAGCTATCTGAAAACCAAAAGGGATACATACAAGGAAATGGAAAGAGGGGCATGTCACAAAGGAAGTATACATGGGAATAGCATGCATGTGTAGGGACCAAATCAGGAAAGCCAAGATAAAGACTGAGTTACAGCTGGCAATAAATGTTAGTGACAACAAGAAGCAGTTCTTCAAATACGTCAGCCAAAAAAGAAAGATCAAGGATGGTCTGGGTCCATTGCCCAATGGAGAAGGTGAATTGGTAACTGAGGATGATAGGAAGGCGGAGCTGCTCAATGCCTATTTTGCTTCAGTCTTCGCTAGTTGTGCAGTCACATATTGTTGGTTTTTTGTGAGAAGTTACCATAGACAATAAAGGGAAGGGATGCAGATAGGGATAACTAAAGAACACCTCAGAGATTTTCTGACCAGTTTGAATGGGGCCGGATGCTGTTCACCTGAGGTTATGGAAGGAATTACCTAAAGAAATTGTGGAGCCACTGGCAATATTTACAAACTCATGCATGACAGGAGAGGCAAAGATGCTTCTGAGTCAGGAATGGTGATCTTTAACCAGTACACCCAGAGCCTATTTTCAGTATCTTTTGTGCATCTCCTTTGTCCTGTCCCCTTTTTTCACAAGTAGAAAAGGAATGTATTTGAGCTTCCTGACAGCAGCAGCAGCCATGTTCTGAGCTGTGATGACAAAACATGCTATAAAAATGCTAATGCTATCAGGCTCCCTCTTGCAATAAGGAGATGTAGAAACAATCCCTGTTGGCCCATTGAGAATTGGATATAACTACTATAAATCAATAGTCCCTGGCGGAACTGATATCCTTTTGCACTACTTCTTTGTTAGTGTAAGAGAGCCTGGATGTTAAATCTTGCCTTTCATGTTCATCTTGTCTAGCTGCTAATCAATTGGCACTACAATATCTTAGGCAGAATTTTAATTAAGTCGGAAGGAAATTAAATATTTATGTTTGAGCTGCAGATATTTTCCTGAGCTTGTTTCTAAGGAATATCTCATTAGACTGTGTTGTCAAAATCATTCTAACTGCTTTTGAAGTTCATAATTTGTATTGGTATTGTTCACTAGTTAACTTTGTAAATAGACCTGCCCCATACCATTAGTATGTTGTGTTACTGGCTAGATAAGTGGAGGAAAATGTCTATGGGGTGTCTGCACTTACAGCATCATGCTGAGTACGTACACTGTATCCCTCGCTCCCCTCCACACACACATATAGTTTATAAATAGCAATGAAGACAGTGGCACACTGCTTAGGTGAACAAAGACCTACAAGAACTTTAGTGTGTGTGTTTAGTTAATGCCCAGGCCATTCCTCCAACATCTACCCTGCTACTTTTAGCAGTGTAGCATCCTGCTGCAGTGAAAGGCTCCAGCAGCAGGGAAAAGCACTAATGAGACAAAGCAGCCCGGAAAAGGTCTGGCAGCTCCCTGCTACTGGAGCCTTTCGCTGCTTCAGTGAAATTATCCTGCAGATCTCCACTGCCTGAGCCTTTCCCTGCTGAAGAAGTCATTCATTGCCATGTGTAGCTATGTATTGCAGTGTGGACATAGCCACAGTGGAAAGTACGCATGGAGCTACACTTATACTACCTGACACCACATGTATATAGAAGGGTAGAGACATAACCAGGCAGTTTCTAAGGGTACGCGGGTAGTGTTCGATGTATCAGGGATCGATTTATCGTGTCTTGTCTGGATGCAATAAATCGATCCTCTAATAGACACCCGTACTCTCACCTCGGCAGGAGGAGTAAGCGGAGTTGACGGGGGGAGCCACGGCAGTCAACTCACCGCCGTGAGGGCAGGCAGGTAAGTCGAACTAAGATACTTCAGCTTCAGCTACGTGAATAGTGTAGCTGAAGTTGTGTATCATAGTTTGAATGCTCCCCTCCACTAGTATAGCCAGGCACTATAACAGTTGTGTTGCAAGTGGGTTGAAACACAGCTGTAGTTGGTAATTAGAATCTCTTCATGCATTATGCTGTAAATTATTCCCAGAAGCCGCGTCATGCATTTGAATGATTTAGTTTTCATGGGTGGGATTTTTCTTTCCCCTAGTCCTTGGGCAGATGACCAAATTTATTTTATTCGTTAGAACAAAAACTATAAAGTAAGAATGCATGGATTTCAGGTATGGGAACACTTTTTTTTTTTTTTTTTTTTGCTTCCATTTGCTGGATTGTTAAAATTCTAACCTATTATGTGATCAATAAAGCAGAAATAAAATAACAGAAAACTTAGCCAGTGGGCTGTACTGACATATAATAATCACCCTGGTGAAGAGAAATGTGTATGTAAACTATGCAGCACCTGGTTTGAAGTGTTTGTTATTTAAGGGAACAGACCTGTAGTGTGCTCATGTGAGTAAGCTGTTTAATGTCCCCAAGTCCTGTGTTATAAAATATTATGGTGGATCAATTTTCAAATGTTTCTTGGTTTTTAAAAAAAAAAGTCAAAATGGCTGAAATTATTGAAATTGCATTTAACTAGCTTTAGATCCTTAATGTTCAGATTGTTATTGCCTAACAAAACTCTAAATGCAAAATAAGTATAGTTGCAGATACAATAAAAATGCACCCTTGCCTGGAGCAAATAACTGAATTTCTATTAAATAATTGAGTCCTTCTGGTCTTACATCTGCAGCTGGCTCAATCACTGTTTCCTCGGGCTGCATGAAAGCATTTAGTTTAAACTTGCAGCTCAAAGTAAAGGCTTGATCCTACAACTCTTACTTGCATTAGTAGTCATTACTTGTGCAAATTGTCCTATTTTAGTGGTTCTCAAACTTTGTACGGGTGACCCCTTTCACATAGCAATCCTCTGTGTGCGATCCTCCCCTTATAAATTCAAAACACTTTTTTGTATATTTAACACCATTAGAAATGCTTAAGGCAAAGCGGGTTTGGGGTGGAGGCTGACAGCTCGTGACCCCCTGAGGAATCCCAACCCCCAGTTTGAGAACCGCTGTCCTATTTATTTCCAAGCACACACTGATTCCAGTGAGAGTGACTGCTCATGTGAAGAAGGGTTACAGGACCAGGCTCTGTGTTCAATATCTGTGATCCTAGGTGATCTTGACAGAGTTAGCCAAAAAATGTTTTCCCCTGACAACACCCACCACTCATTAAAAAGCACAAGCAAGCATCAGCAATGTGGGTTGTGTTGGAGGAAACTTGTGCTGTAACTGAAATGCATAGCTACACAGAAAAAGAAGCTACAAATTGGACAAAGTAAACTGGTGTGATACCACTGCTTAATTTAAAACTTGCTGTGAATGAAGAAGTTTAACAGATAAAGAGCCAAAGGACCTAAAGGGTCTGTCTCTTACTCTTTACCTAGGCAAATGTCCACTGCATTAACTTAAACCTACTGTAATATTTGCATAAGGATTTGCCTCATTTTTTCCCTAAATGAATATTTATAACCTGTGACTAACTATGCTAGTAAAGAAAAAGTGTGTGTGTGTGTGTGTGTGTGTGTGTATATATATATATATATATATATATAAGGATTATAACTATATACACGATAACAAACAAGAACTACGAGTAGCTAGGGAAGTAGAGGTCAGCTAAGCCACACTCCACTGTTCCAATGACCGACACGGGCGGTAAGAAGGAACTGAAGGGTGGCTGGGTCAGCTGGGGTATATATCCGGTGCCATAGTGGCGCCACTCCAGGGGGCGCCCAGCCGACTCACCGAGTGTTGCTAGGGTAAAAAGTCTTCTGACGAACATGCACGTGGCGCGCGCACACCTAATTGGAATGGATATGAACAATCACTCGAAGAACCTGTGTTTTAAAAGGGCTGAGATTAATGATCTCCAGTGTTTTCACATTGCTGCCTTGCACACACAATGCTTAATTCAAGCAGACAGGTATTTTTGGTACTTGGCAAAGCCAGCATGCTCTGTTAATGCTTCCTGCTCTTACAATGAGGTAGGGAAAAGTCCAGAGTCACTGGCATTTTCAGAACAATGGTCACGTGTAGATGTAAAATGGAAAAAGGTATATTTCTGCTATGGAGCCTTTAATGTGCAGTGATTATGTATTGGGTATTACAGAAGTGTGTGGGAATGATTGTGAAAGTGACTGTTTACAAAACAAAACTTCTACTACTGCTCTTCTGTCTTATCTGCTGATAAAATTGAGATTTATTATCTTGGATAATGCAGAGGTGACATAGCAGCCAAGTTCTGCTTCTGGAATCTTTATTGTAACTATATGGTTTGAGGTAGAAATGTATTCTCCAGCACTGGAAAACTATATACTGGGGATTTGAAAAGCAATTAGAACAATCTTGTTTTGACTGATACTTCAGCAGATTTGGGCTTTGAATGTAAAACCCATAATCACTTAAATCCGTACTCACGCAGGTAGTCCCAATTAAATCAGTCGACCTACTCATGTGATTCTTTGTCCTGGACATGGAAGTCATTTACGAAATATAAATATAGATGTCATTATCGTTAACTTTTTCTACCAAACCATGCTTTTGCCCTTTGTACTTGGTTAATTGTTGCATGACTCTTACTGTTTTATATCTAGTATTTTTGTTTTATGGCTAGTAATTGGGGCCATTAGCAAGAATCTTTCATGGTAGTGATATCCAGGCTTACAGTGATTCTATGTAATCAATCTGATGTTGGCTGTGGAATTCTAGTTTTGGCCATGTCCAGACCTCTGGCTAGGCAGACAGCTTGTAACAATTACTTATGCAATAAATGTGTGTTAAAGGTAATATAATAGCTTCCTTTGCATTTAATTTCACTTTACTATGCATCCTTTAAAAAAAAAAAAAAAAAAAAAGTGGCAAAGAGGAAAGTTTTGACCTCACTTGGATTTCATTAAAAAGTCTTTATTTGTTAAATGAGATGGCCCAGAGACACTAACTGAGATCTGGATCCCCATTGTGTCCCAAAAGTAAAAAAAAAAAAAAATAAAAAAAAAAAAAAAAAAAAGTGGGGGGGAGAGCAAAAACAACCACCACCCCAAGATTCTCTGATGACAAAGTAATAGATGCTCAGGATATTTCGTTAAGTACTGCAGATACATAAGTCCAGATCCATAAGTATTAGACTGTCTCCAAAGGCTATTTGAAATGTATATACTGCCATTATTACCAGATTGATTGCTCAGTTTATAAACCAGTGAGAACTTCATCCACTGACAGCAGTGGAGCCACTTCTGGCATGACACTAAGTGACCATTATTTAAATAGCTGTGAAATATCAATTCACAAAGAGATGAAAGGAATGTATTTCTGTAGCTAGAAAAAGCCTCAGTCGCTGAGCAAAATGTTGATATAAAACCCTAACGGTTCAAATACAGATGGTGTCTTGACTGAATAGTAGGACTAGCAATAGTTTTGGACCATCTCAGCATTACTGGTGGATCTTGTGAAAGTTTGACTTTTTTTGCCAGACTCTTTCTGCTCAGCTTTTCAAAGGCATTACGTTAGAACCCCTTGGCATTATCAAGGACATACTGCTGAAATCCTTACTTGGGCATAATGCACACTAAATTCCTAGCAAGTGTTGCCTGGGTAGACAGTGGTATTGGGACTGTAATATCAATTGGTGTTAGGTTTTTAATGCTGCACATGATTGTAATGGATGTAGATATGAGATTCAGTGCTAACTGCAGCAAACTTCATGATAAAACTCCTCTTGTAAATTGTTTTGTCAACCTATTACTTAATTTTTTTCCCCAACACTATGGCAAAGCCAGGGTAATAAGTCAAAATAGCTTCATGGACAACAGCCAGAGCGGCTGAAACTATTTGAAGGTAGGGGTGGCAATTGAATGCTGTGTGGCAGGGCGGTTACCACAGGGATATTTATATATAATTTACATGTGGCCTTTGTGTTTTAGAAGATTTATAGTAATCAATCTCTAGTTCTCTTTGTAGCCTAGTCTTTAAATTATGCATCTGCCATCTAGGTAATTGTAACTTCCTCTGCCCCTACACATTAAGACAAAACCTACATTAGACTTGCAAAAATTGGTTCCATGAGTTGTCTGAGCATTGACATTCCCAATAAGAATGTATCAAGTAATTCATAAGGAATACTATTCAAGAAATATTTCTATTCACATATTCTGTTGAAGTTACAAACTGTTCAAAATTATTTGCAGAGTTACTACTTCAAACAATGCTTGGTCTGTAACTCAGTTGTGGCACTTTACCAGTATATAAGCTGTTTTGACTGAACACAAAGGACCTATAATGTGCTCCTGTTCCCCAATTGGCTGAGTATCTTAGCATCCCTTGCACAGGGCAAGTTGTCACTAGCATGAATTTGAAATTTGAGAATCAGTAATAGCTTGTTACTATTAGCTATTTCTGTGAATATTCCTGCTGGTAAATGTGTTAAGATCAATATTTTAATTTGCTTTGAGTCTTAATTTTCTTCAGTAGTGCAGGGAAGTACATCTTGAATATAGGGTTTTTCTTTCTGTATTTGCCAGCTGTAATGGTGACTTGAAGCTAAAAATAGAACTTCTACCACTTAGTAGCCAACACAAGATCAAGTTAGAAAGAAAACTTAAGACATACAGATGTCAGATCTAGCAAGTTAGCTGCCTCAGGAAAGGTTTAGCTGTTCAACTGGTAAAGTTTAAAAGAGCATCTCTGTGGTTTTGTGAAATCCTGGAGGTGGAGGGGCAGAGGCTATCTCAGTAAAAGTAAACTTTTTTTTACACCACCAAATATGTATTCACTTTTTAAAAAAAAAACAAATTGGAAATTAGGCAATTTGGAAGGTGGCTTTATTTATTCTCTAAAAATTGTTTACCTTTCTCAGAGAAGGGGGGTCTACTCATAGTTCGAAAGGCTTGTGTGAATCTGCAATGGATACTAGTTTAAATTAAAACTCAGCAGTTGCCACTCTGCATACTCCAGTGTGTTTGTTTTAAAATAGAAGTTACTCTGATTACTGCAGGTACCTGGATAATGGTTAGGGTTTAATGATGCCCATTGGAACAGATCCTCAATTGCTGTAAACTGACAGAACTCGACTGGAGTCAATGGAACTTCTGCAGTTTACACCAGTTGACTATCTGCCCCACTGTATGTATTGCTTGTGTACTGTTAAATAGGTATAACAGGGTCCTCTTTAATCTCCATGAGCGACAATTAAACAAAATAACGAAATTGAAACAAAATTTTGAACAATCAGTCCTCAGGATTCCTGTTCAGAAACAGTGTAAGTCATACAGTACCTGTGCTCTGAATGAGCAGTATTAAGCCATGTCTAAACAACGTAATGTAATGATTGTACTAACAGAATCCCATGGAAGTTAAATGCCTAATCTGAAAAGGTACACTCTACTTCTTTTCTAGACGGAAGGAGAGGGCAAAATAAGGTCAGATTTGTCTGCAGCATCAGTGCCATAGGACAGCTTCTAGCTCCAGTAGCTCTAGTGCAGTTCTCAAACTGTAGGTTGGGACCCCAAAGTGGGTTGCAACCCTTTGAATCGGGTTGCCAGGGCTTAGACTTGCTGAGGCCTGGGGTTTCAGCCCTGCATGACAGGGCTCAGGTTACAGGCCCCCTGCCTAGGGATGAAGCCCTTGAGCTTCAGCTTTGGCCAATAGCAGAGGGGATCAGATTTTGGCCCCCACCCAAGGCACTGGGGCTTGGGCAGGCTCAGGCTTCAGTTCCCCCTCCTGGGGTCATGATATGGTGCAATGAAGTTTTTAGAACCCCTGCTCTAGTAGATAGGCAGCTAAATTCCACTGTATGCTCTTTTGCTGCAGTTGACCATTGAGCTATACAATGATCAACTTTCCAATTATCTCAATGAGGTTACCAAAAAAAGTGGTTTACTGTAGGAAAACAGAAAATAGGCTCTGATTCAGGGAGGTACTGTGCATAACTTTATGCATACAGGTAGTCTCACAGAACTCTTGAGATTGCTCATATACTTAAGCCCTTAATTTTAATTTTTTTTGTGGAAATGGGGCTGTTATGAGGCAATTTTAGGAAAAATTGGGAAAAGACAAGACTAAAGGAAAAGGTGACTTTGGAATTTACACATTGTTTTCATTCAAACAGCTTCAGTGGAAAAAAGCTTTTAAAATAAAATCTGTAGTTTCAATTGCATATATTTGGTACCTTTATTCCGTGTACATGACTGTCCAAACGCTAATTCCATAAATATGCTGATACTAATTTTTGTTCATGCAGCTGGGGATGGGAATAGTTGGCTTAGTTTGAAACTCACTAATATTACTACTTGAAAGATTAGACACTGTGTAGATAAAGGATGACACTTTTGGCAGATGTCAGGTTTCCTCCACTCACTGTTCAGAAAGCTTGGGCGCACAGCCTCTCTGAAAATACTGTGTTACATCTAAAAATTAAAACATTTTGAATATGCAAATTAGGCATTTTGTATATTAAACCAACCTGTCAGTCAATAACTTATATCTTTTCTTTTCCTTCTAGAGAGAGATTAACAGTTGGATGTTGCCAACTGGCACAACTGGAGTACACTATTACACAATGCAATGCATCTGTCCATATGGAGGCCAAAAATAGGGGCTGGTTATGATACTACAATCAACTTCAGGTTTTGATCTACACTGTTCTCCCTTGAGCTTCCCCCGCCTTAAACTGTACTCATTTTTAAAAAATAAAATGGGGAACTTTGTCAGGAGAGCAACCACAATGTAGTCCAGTTTTTCTCAGTGCTGTTTAATTTACACTTGAATCTACTTCTTGAATTTATTTTTTTTCCTATTCAGCTAGCACCAGGAGTCCACCAGCAGCATTGTTAGCATTTGCATAATCTCTGGAAGACTAGATATAAACACAATCCTAGATGTTGCCACTAGGATACTTAACATACATTATCTGTTTAGACCACTTTTAAATTGAAGTGCAAAAAATAAATAGCCAGTGTTTTTTGTATAGTACAGAAGACCACCCTGTAAACACCTCCCTTCTATCACAACCAAAAAGCAAGAAAACAGTGTGATGTAAAACTTAAAGTTCAAGACAAAATCTACAAAAGTTATTGTTTTCAAACACCTTAAATTCAAGCCAGAGGAGAACTTTTTTTGGTCTGCCTAAAAGATGACAGGTGAAGAGAGGTGAAAAATAAGTTTCACCAATTTAGAAAGAGTTTAAAAGTTCTCCTGCCCTCCTCCAGTTCAGTGATCAAGTTAACCCTTTCCTGTATGTACTAGTCTGAGTGGTACTGAGAATTTCCTGTCCTTAAGCAAAGATGGTGCAGGTGAGACCTTAGTGTTTCTTATAAGGTGTATGAGTTAAACAGCTACTAACAAGTAAAACTGCCTAAAAATTGCTCCCTCTCTAAATTATCTGGTTTTATTTACCCATATGTGATTAGTAATTCTGTTTGTCCTGTCCCTTACAGTAGAAATTTGGGTGGTTTTTAACCTAGAAGTCATCTTAAAGACCAAAACACACCTACCTTTTCAACCTACCTTTATATATAAAGGAACTTCATTTCTACTGCAGGGCGCTGTCAAATGATTTCCCTTGCTGCTGTTCAAGTTGCACACTTTGCTGTTGGAATGTAATTATAACTCGTTTCCTGAAACTGAGTTCACAGCTATTCGTCTACAGCTATTTACAATACTTCTGGCCTTTAACACTACCTATTTGCTTGTACAGAGACCAGAGATACTTGTAACACTTGATTTTTTTAAATATATTTTGACTTTGTAAAGAGTTATTAGTGTAACTAATTGAAGTTTAATTCCTTAATAAATTGTGCTATTTTGCACAGTTGTATCTTTACTATGTAGATGCAAATGTGTCCACTCACTTCTTGTAGAAAAGAGCAGGATGAGATTTTATTCAAGTCTTGATAAAGTTTGGCAAGCAAATTCTACCGCACCTGGGGGGAAAGGGATATTTCTTCTGTTCATGTTCTTCTATGCCATTCTATGTACTGAATTTCCAAATGTCTCAGAAGCTGCTACAGTACAGGCTCTCAGTTGCGGAAAAAGAATTGATTTTTTTTTAAAATACCTTGCTGCCCCATTCTGAGTATTCTAACGTGTACTTAAGATGCTTGGGGTAGAAAAAAAAAAAAAAAAAAAGCTTGTTCATGACATACTGTCAGTGCTGTTGTCCTCAAACACTCTGACAACTTCATTCTTCAAGGCAGCAGTAAAACTTGGGTGACTTGTCAGGAATGCATCACAGTATATATTTAAAACACATACCTTTTTTCCAGATCTACTAAAAGTTAGATAGTTCTTTGGTCAGAAAATCAGTTAATAAAACTAATTTAATATGGCTTAATGTCTGTCCTGAGCTAACACTGCCCACGAGCTGAATGTTGATTAGGCATTATGACTTCTGGGTCCACCTCTCAAATATTCCAGTTTAGTTAATTCCAGTGTTCTGTAGTTAAGATGAAATGTAGCAAACCCTGTCATTGCTGTACAGAGTTGGAAAGGTGTAAGACTGACAAAAGCTGGTGGTGCTCACTGTGAGAACACTGGACCTGAGCCTAGACCGATTTTAGCTATACAGATCAAACTTTAAAATGTAGTTAGAAAAACTTCAGTTACTTAGATTTGAAAGTGCTATGCTTCAGAACAGTGCTAATGAGCCACTTTAAGTTCAGTATTAACCAACTGTAGAAAACTTGATCTGTTTTGCTGTGAGAAAAATAAATAAAAATAGTAAATGAAACAATGAACTCACTACTGTGCCTCTTTTGGGTACGGCTGATTGCTAATTTGGCTGCTGAGGTCTGAATATCACTGCTCTAGCAAATCCTAAAGTTTTGCTTCTAGTGGGCAGATTCAGTTCCATTTGTGTTGCAAGATCATTTTTTAAATAAAGAGCTTCTTAATGACCTGTGAACAAAGCCACAACTACAACTTTGATAGTAATCCTATTTCCTGAAAGGTACCTTTTAATGTGTTTGCATCAGCAGCAAGCATTAAGTGCTACGTTTGGCACCATGGAAGTTAGATGTGCAGCACTACACATTAGACACCAAGTCATCCCAGCCAACATTTTTACATATGAATAGAGAAAATGAATCAAAACATAATACTAAGCACTTATGGAACAAAGTAAGTACAATTCATATTCAAGCACATCTGTCAGCTTGCACTATTAGAAAAATAAATAACATTTTAAGAAATATTTTCCTCACTACTGGTAATATTCTAAAAACATGAACACTTCATGTTTTACAAATATTAGCTCAACCTTGGTAACAAAACTGCTGTACAGAAAGCACCTCTGACAGGTGTCAAAATATTTGGAGCTAAAATGATTTTAAATAAGTCAGTTATGTTCAGAAACTCCATTCAAATTTAATGATCAGTGTTGCATACTAAAGTACAATAGTGTAGCAGAGGCAAAAGCTTAGATGCTCATGTACAGTGGTAAATTAAATATCCCATCCCATCTCTATGAACACTAAGGTATTGTCTGCCTCAATAACTACTATCTGCCACTTTCAACAGGTAATATTCTGCTGAGTATATAAAAGTTATAAAAAGGCAATCATAAAAGGTTAAGTAGTGGCAGGCATGTCAACTTTAATAATAAAAAAAGCAGTGTGTGTTAAATAAGGCTTCTTGTTACAGATTGTTCCAGTTACTGCGGGGCGGAAAGAGAGCCTGAAAAACCAACTGCCTATAACCAAAAACCCTATTCTTCCTGCCCCAAACACACATTCTAAGGGGGAAAAAATTGTGCAAATTGGCAAAACAAACATTGGGGGAAGCTCTTGAAATGATATGCCCAAACAGTTCTTAGTTTCTCTTACAATATTATCAATTTCCAAAATCTAAGTAACAAAATCCAAAAATACACAAAACACCCTTCATCTTTCTAAAAAAAAGTATATACAGCACATTAGTAGTATGCAATATGCAAAAGCTTTGTGTTGCTGTTGGCAACTTCTATACCCTCCCAACCCTGACACATACCTCTACTAAAACACAATTACATCACTAAGCCTGTTAGTTTGCCTGGGGCACTTAAAGTGGTTAAAATTTGTAGGTTTTTGTATATGGGCTCCATTCATTTGACTCTGGGTTGTAGATTTCAACTGTATTCAGGAATTCATTGCCATCAAATCCTCCAACTGCATAAATGGTGTTTGCCACAGCTGCAATACCAGCATTGCTTCTTGGAGTAGTCATGCTTCCCATCATCTTCCATTCATTTTTAGCAGGGTCATACATCTCCACACAACTGACAGCACGAGAACCATCAAAGCCTCCACCAACAAAGAGTTTTCCTATTTAGAAGGGAATGATAAAAGTTTAACTGCTTACATTCCATAAGCTTCTCCTTCATGAACTACTTGTGTACATTTGTGAAGAAATTCCTAAACTAAGTCAACATGAAGGGAGGTTGAAATCTAGGAAAAGGGATTTGTGTATTCCCAATACCATCAAACTACTTGTGCTCTCTTGGTTACCAAAACTGTCTTCTGTGCTTATTTCAGAATTACTTCCATAACAATATCCAATTAGTGTTCAAATGCTGTTTATCTAGATAGCGTAGGATGATATTTCACTAGATAAAACTCATTGTCTGAAGTCCTTTATGAAAATCAAGCCCAGGAAGTATCTGAATTTTTTTTTTTCTTCTGCCAATCCTTTGCTTAACTGGCTGAAAGACTAGAAACTTACCATCATGAACAGCCACTCCAGCTCCACGCCTAGCCACATTCATAGGTGCAATTAGAGTCCAGGTGTCATTCTCTGAATTGTAACGCTCTACACTGTTCAGACAATTCCAGGATTCTGCTCCTCCAATTATATACAAATATCCACTTAGCTCACATACTGCAGACTGATGTCTACCTACAAATCAGAAGCCATTAGTTGGTACATGGCAGCTGCCTTTTTTATTAGAAATAAAACATGCACATAGGCAGCAACATTAAAAAATCTGCTTTAAAAACAGCACAACAAACTTACGAATGTTAAGTGGAGCACAGCTTGTCCAAGATTTTGTGACAGGATCAAACACATCACAATTTTTCAATCCCTTCCGGCCATAAGGATCTGAGCCACCAACAACGTACAGCTTACCATTCAAAGCACATACTCCTGTTTGTATATAAATAAAAGTGATTTATCATCTAATACATTTGTAAGGAACTAAATAGCCACAGTCAACAAAACAGCTATTACCTGCATTGCAACGACTGGTTCTCAGTTCTGGAACAGGAGTCCAGTCATCTATTTCTGGATCATACATTTCCCCACAACTCAAGTCATCAGAGTGACCATTTGACCCCCCTACAACATACAGCTGTCCCTAAGTGGAAGAAAAAACAACCAGGGTTTCACATGTAAATTGAAATTAATTCTGTTCCAGAGCAGTTCACTGGTATTAATTACCATTACTCAACTGCCTGTAACAGAAATTGCAAGGGAAAGTTCTGCTGTACAAGAACAATTAAATTATTAGTTAAATACAGTGTAGTTTACTGTGACTCTGTATGTTTCTTTTAAGGATTGATAAACCCAGTTTTTTCGAGATACAATCCCAGAGATATAACCAGATATCAAACATGACTGGTATTTATTACTGAAGCTTAAGTTATATTTTAAGAAAAGTGGTCTTTCTATATTGTCAGGGGTCTCTGCAACTGTAATTGAATGATATCTTGTATCATTACTGAACAACCTCCTCAAAGACTGGAGCTACCAAGCACACTGAAAATGAAGAAAAACATGAATGCTTGACAGAACTGTTTCCAGAAGTCTCTATGGTCAGCTCTTTTCAGCACAGCATGTTCTAATGGACACAGATTAAGTCCCCTCTAATTATCAGTCAAACTGAGAAAGTGTTCAACAATACTGTGCTTTCTTCACTAATTCCCATACAATCAAATAAAACCCCTCCTGGCAAACGTATAGAATTGGCTGCTTGTGAATACTGAGACACTAACTGTCCCAGTTGGCAGATGGGGCATGAAATCACAATATTTCTTTTGAAACACTATCCTAGAAATTCTGAATACCTTTGAGTGGATTTGTGCATATTTTAGATCTAAATCTGTTTGTCTCATCCTTCCTTTCTCTCACATAATCAAAATTATCTACTAGGCATTTATACATCACAAGAAAGTGCTTTAATCTGCTCTTTACACAGCACATACCATTAGAACTGCCATCTGAAATCGGGCTCTTGGTGTTCTCATAGGTGCAATAAAAGTCCAACGGTCCTTTCGTGGATCATAGCATTCTACTGTGCGCAGACATTCCTCTCTGTTATAGCCACCTAACAGTAAGCCAAAACAAATCACAGGCAAGGAGCTTATTGGGAATCAAAATAAGTCTTAAAGGTTGTTTACTAGCTTCATTAAAGTTAGCACAGAATCTATGAACCTTGTTCAGATCACTTACTTATGGAAGGTAGTGTATATTAGACATGGTTCAATCCAAACAAGTTTTTGCTTTAATTATTTTAATGGTATTTTTACCTGCAGCTATTAGCTTGCCATTAAGTTCTGCTGTTCCCAACCCAGATCGAGCATACTGCATTGGAGACAAGGGCTTTTCTATAAGGTTATCTGGCTGAATCTCAAAACTCCTGCTCTTCAGCAGTCGTGGAGTACTAGTTGGAGAGCTCTGAGGGCTGTTACGTCCATGAAGAAAAATCACACAGAACACACCATCCAAAACGGCAAGACACAGGTAGGTATTACCTGAAAAACAATTTTAAAATTTTTTTTCTATATTTGAAATATTAACTAGTGGCTTCCAAGTTTTTTAACCCTTACAGGTCTGGAGATTCCTTAATACTAATACTGTTGAGATTTAGACTCTAAACTTCACCCCAGTTATACAGAAACACTATACTGGACAACTCAATTAAGATTCTACCCCAAAAAACCCACTTATAAATCAATCTGAAAACATTTTAGGAGGAAGTCCCCCTCCCCATGCACAAAATAACTTCCAGGGTTCACCCATAAATAATGCACTTGTCCTCCACCTTCCTCACAATTCACCAAAATTTTCCATCCTCGGCCTCAAAATATCTAGGTTTTGATCTCAACTATGCTACAGGCCTGAGTAACCATAGGCAATTCACTTTATCTGCTTCTCTACCTGTAAAATGGGGACAATACTTCTCTATCCCATAAGGGTATTGAAGAAAATTCATTAATGTATGTGAGGTGCTCAGATGCTATGATTACGAGCAACAGGGAAAACTCCAAACAAAAGAAACCTAGACACTTACTTGAAGTCTTTTCAGAAGCAATGATTTTCCATTCATGTTTAGGACTCTGTACAGTAGCATTTGGAGAAGAAAGGCTTCCAGAGGAACTGCTACTTATCTGCTTGTGATCATTCTCACGTGGTTGCTTTTTCTGCAAAATCAAAAGGCAGCTACAGAACCCTAGCCAGAGATCACACCTTGATCTACCTTTACTTCTCTCAACTAATCCACACAATTGAGGAAAATGTTTGATCTTTTCCACCTCTGCAAAGCATCATTTATAGCACACCTAAATTTTAAAGAGAATTGCTTACACAATTAAAACACCTACGTCGATTTACTCCTACCTTAGTACTTACTTCATCTCATACCACTACTTGAGCCTCTATCACAGACTCAGCCATAGAAATCATATAGCTCAACTCCTTTTTAGAAGTCAAGCGTGCACTTTCACTGGACAAAGGGTTTTCAGACTTCCTGTATCTTCCAGATTTTTTTTTTTTTAAATAATAAAAGTCTGGCAAAGAATGTGAGGTTAACAAAATGGAAGTACACATTTTCAAACTCTCTTGGAATTTGGGCTAAGCCACAATGCCCATTTCTGATTGGTTTTTAATAGATTCCTATTCCTCAGATTAGAGGCCCTTTCACACAACACAGTCAACCTGTGGAACTCATTGCCTGGGGACGTTGTGATGGCCAAAACTATAATGAGGTTCAAAAAAGAATTAGATAAGCTAATGGAGGACAGGTTCATCAATGGTTATTAGCCAAGATGGTCAGGGACACAACCCCATGCTCTGGATGGCCTTAAGCCATTGACTGCTAGATGCTGGGATTGGACAACAGGGATGGACTGCTCAATAACTGACTTGTTCTGTTCATTCCCTCTGAAGCATCTGGCATTGGCCATTGTTGGAAGACAGGATACTGGACCCAGCAGACCATTGGTCTGACCCAGTATGGCCATTCTTGTGTTCTCATCTAAAATAAGTCTTTGTGGTTTGGCTTCAAGTTGTCTTTGTGATCCTGTTTAGTTATTTCTCTGATCTTACTCTTCTTATGCTAATACTTTGCATAGAAGGGTTATTTTTCTTGAGTCTCATCCCTAGTATAGTTTATTCAGTATTTCATTTCATAAACTATTTATTGTGCAGACTTAACAGATACAAGGGAAAAAAAACTTGTTTCCGATCACATCACTGACAATGTTTGGAGTAAAAGCCAGGTCAAGAACAAAAGTCCAACATTTATCAATTCTATTAATTCTGTATAACAATGTGCTAAAACCCTGCAGCTGAAATTTACACCACCTGTGTGGACCCTTGAACTGTATTGTTTTTCATATTGCAGAAAAGGTAGCCAGATTTGTAAAATACTAACTCCCAATCTAAGTTTATCCATCAGTTTTTCCACCAAGAATTTCCCATACTCTGCACTGAACCATATATATCACATGGCAAGGCTCTGTCATCTGCCAAAATTATTTTACATCTTAACAGACCAACTACCCAACAAGTTATGTTTCTGAGGAGACAAAACAATGCGTTTATTTTTGTATCTCAACTA
Organism: Chelonoidis abingdonii; assembly: GCF_003597395.2. Lineage (NCBI taxonomy): Eukaryota > Metazoa > Chordata > Testudines > Testudinidae > Chelonoidis > Chelonoidis abingdonii. The sequence continues at coordinate 54,256,098 of NC_133775.1, read as the reverse complement.
AAACTGGTGTGTCGTCTTTCCCCTCACTCCCACCATGGTGAAACTATTTCAGTTTCAAGTATTAAATCCCACCCAGGCATTTTTTATAGCTTTTTGTATACATGGATGTCCCTTACATTATTTGAGAATTTTTAAAGACTGAATTAAATCCTCCAAGAAAGTGTATCTAAAAAAAAAAAAAATATTGATGGATACAATTTAAACATATTTGCTCTAGTTTCTTTCTACAAATATGACGAAAAAAAATCCGAGTGAATTTTACTTTGGTCCTTGGCTTCCAACTATGAGAACTGCCAATAAATATTTGATCTACTGAGTAGGAACAAAATTAATCCAAAAGACTCATTAAATACTACTGATGCAAAAAGGGTTTATTTACTAAATTCTTCTCTTTACAGATTTATTTTCATTTTTAAAATCCATGCTCTATGCAACTATAAAGGTATTTTTAAAATTTACTTAAAAAAAAAAAAACTCTACCAAAACCAGATTGCTTCTGTCTGCAACTCTCACTGCTATGACTTCAGAAATCAAAATAAAACTGCATTTAAACTCAATAACAATTCAAATTTAGACACAGTAACTTATTTGGGTCCATCAACCCATCCATTTCTTTTTCATTTCCTTTCTTGAACTCGTTAAAGTTTGGAGGGTGAGAAGATACAAGTGGGAAGATTCGTGAACTCGGTATTTATAAAATCAAGGACTAACCGCAATAGCTGAAGACAAACGAACACGCTTTCCTGCAAAACTTTGCCAATGTATCTCTGCTCTGACTTTCAACCTATCTACTCCATACTTCTGCTTCTTGCTCAAACTAATAACTGTGCAAAGTTGTCTATTTTTTCAAGGACGTGAACAAATAAGAACTAGAATTAAATCACCAAACTCAATTTAACTTGTGACTTATGCCCAAATTTAAAACCAGATGAAAGTTGAATATATATTACATCATGATCCCCCTGCCAACCCATCCAGACCTACAATCAAAAGAATGTATTGCCTCCTTTGCAAGCCCATGCTATACATTGTTAGATTTTGCACAGAGAAATTTCTCTGTAATTCCTTTAATGCCTAGCTCTTCTTACATTCAGTCTGCATCCTCTTGTTTTTATGCCAGTTACTTTTTCAGTCATGCCATCCACATTTTCTAATCCATATGAACTATGTAAACTAGACACTCCCACACCCTTCTCAGACTATATTCAATTTAATTTTTCTAATATTTCTATAACAGACTCCCTTGTACTGGCCATCCTCTTCTGTATCTTTTCAGTTCTCTGATAACCTGGGTTTTTTTTTTTAAAAAACTCATGTTTAGCACTGAAATTAGTACTGTTAATAACAAGATGAAGCAAGTGAATTGTCAATACCAACGCAGAAGCCATTTCTGCAAAATGTTTTCCCATCTGCATTAATCATTAAGATACCGCTTCCTCCCTTTACTACAGTACACAAGACTTTAGGTGTGCTATAAATTGCTCTAACCACATTTTTACCTGATGTAACCTCAGACCATGTGCAATTTGTACCTGCACAAACTGAATGTGGTCATCATCACTGCCATACACCTCAGCCTGTCCATCTAGTAGATTTCCATCAAGCAGCTTGTGATCAGCTGAGTAGTACAACGTTTGAACCTGCAAAACAGGAACAGAATACCCATGTGGCTGCTGTCTCCATAGCTACTTAACTACAGGCAGATTTACACAAACTCCAGAAGGTCCTCTCCAGCAGAGCTCTTGTTATCTCATCTCATCTCAATCTAGGAATGGCAAAATTAAAAGGAAGCAGACGTCATGGTGCAGTCTTCAAATATTAGCTGAAGGATCTTTGATTTCTCAGCTTGAAAGAAATCTTCATTTTTCAAGGACTTCTATTATTTCCCAGTATAGTAACTAATATATATCACAAGTACAATGTACATTATCTTCAGAATAAATTATACAATCCATAATCTCATGCAAGCACTCATTATTCCCTGCAAACAATTTTTCTGAATTGCAAATACAATACTTTCTGTGGGCTAAAAAAAGGAGGGGAGGGGAGTGAAGCCAAAGATTGGATTCTAAAAAGGAAAGGAATTGAAAAAGTGGAGCAAAAATGTAAGCTATGGAGGAAATGTTGCCCGTGACTTGTTACCAAATGCAATGCATTAATCAAGTGCATCTGAGTTGCAACTGGGAAAATCAGAGCATTTTAAAAATAACTACTGAAAGGGGAAACATACATGCAAGAATATATTTGACAGTATAAACATGTACTTTCGCCTATACAAAAGTGTTCTGATTATCTACCGTGCCTGTAATAACTGGGAAGATTTTATGATGAGCAACAGGTTTTGTGAACTCCATTTTTCCAAGCAAGTTAAAAATTTAGAATTCCACTACGATTTCCATCAAATGTAGATACTTTAAAAATTGCCCACAGTCTAAGTGTAGTAGTTGTTTTCATGAGTAAAGCCATTAAACAACACACAAAACATTAAAAATAAGAGATCCTGTAAAGGAGTAAGTAAACACCATTAAATCATCATAATCGTTCTCTGCCCACAGCGGATTTTCTTAGGAGAACTGGGGCAGGACTGCTGCTTCATTACGTGTCAATACACTTGAGGTTTCTTCTTAGTTCTTCAGCCTTGGTATCCTAGTTTTGTTAATAAACCTATGGGGAGATAAATCAATGGGGAGGAACAACCATTAGAAGCTTTTACCTACTTCTCATTAACAAGCAAAAACCTGTGGAAGAAAACATTTAAGAATCTACAGCAAGTTTCAGTGCCACCTCCCCATTTCCAAAGCAAAGTTAAATGCACTTTGAAGTAGTTAAACAGCACACAGTTAGAAAACAAAAACAAAAAAGGAAAGCAAAAGACCAGACTGAACAGTTCATTCAGCTCACCTGGACACCCCCCCCGTTTCTCAGCTTATGGGTACCTATAGTAAAATTTAAATTCTTCAGGGTCATGGTTAAAAATAAAAGAAAAAAAGGGATCATCCTTCATGTCACAGTTTAATTTTTTAAACTATTTAATCCCATTTTCTTAAAGACTAACCTCTTCCATTAGATCTTCCAGACTGCCTCCATTTTCCCAGATGCTGCGCTGCACCCAGTTGATTACCTTTGTGTATAATTTGCCATTGCTAGGCAAGCCAACATTGTCTTCAAGCATTACTTCAAGCTTGAATTAAAAATAAGAGTAGTTAGCATCCAGCTTACAGTACTGCATAAAAGTTATACATTTACAACATGTCAGTACTGAAGTTAATTATTCCTAAAGAATTTAAAACAAGACAGAATTTTCTAGCTCTGCATACTGAAAATGAGTGAGTATACTACTCTACTATTACACCAATGAAGATCAGCCCCTGGCTGTTTTCCTACACCCTGGCAACAGAAATGATGATTTTGCATCCTTTAATTTTGACTTAATATCTCAAGTCGTCTCAGGATGGAAGACATCATGCATCATGCACAGCCAAGTTTCATGGTACCAGTGAATACAATCTAATGAAGATGGCTAACAGAAAAAAGTTATATAAAATGCTAGCATATTGTGTTAAACAATTTGAAAACTACTCTGCAAACTCAGCATGTGTGAAATTTCTCCACCATTGAAAAAGAAACCAGTGATTTTACTATTTACTTTACTATGGCTATTACCCAAGATGTGCACGGATGGTGTCCCTAAGCCTGTTTCCCAGAAACTAGGAATGAGCAACAGGAAATGGATCACTTGATGATCACCTGTTCTGTTCATTCCGTCTGGGGCACCTGGAATGGGCCACTGTCAGAAGACAGGATACTGGGCTAGATGGACCTCTGGTCTCATTCAGTATGGCCGTTCTTATGTTCTCTCTCTCGTACCTTAAATTACCTAGGTTTATTTCATTAAGATTAAAGAAACAGTTTTAAATTGCTGCTAACCTTTAACCGTGGAAGCTTGAGAAATTCCTCTTGTTCTGAAATCTGCAACAAATGTTCCTGAATGTAACCATCAATCTTGTTCAATAAACGTGAGTCTCCCATACAACTTGCAAAGTTCCGGTAAGAAATGCAGCTCTGAATGTCCATCTTAGAGAGCAAATAATCACCACAAACCTTTAAAAAAAATTGAGTAATATCCCAAATTTACTAATAGCATATTACACTTTTATACATACATTTCTTTTCCAACATATGGCAAACTCTCTTACTTTTCTACCAGTTTGAAAGATTTTACTTGCTCCACTGGTACTCCACACTGTGAGTGCAGAAAATCTCTCTGAAACAAGTAGAATCACCTTAAGTTTGATCACTGCATGCACTATTGTAGTGATAACGTTAGAACAGTAATGGCTAGTACCTTAATATGAAAGATACCACAGAAAGGAGAACAGTATAGTTATGATACAGATTTTCTGGTCAACTCTTTCAGGAGGGCAACATTTCATTCTCTAGTGGTTTTGTTAAATAAAATCTACCTAAGTACTTACGGCCTCCACAACATATTATCTAAGCACCTATCAAGGTACATATTGTTTGTTCTTAAATGAATTTATAGCCTGTCTCCCCTACTGAACGTGTTGTTTACAAACAGACTGCCAGCAACCAGGGATTTGAGAGTCAATGTGGATTATTCATATTTCCTGTATCAGTTACAGTTCTTTAGGCCAAATTATGCCTTCTCTGCGAGCCCAGTGCCTCCAGCGGGCTTGCACGGGTATAACTGACTGGAATTAAGTCAGCAGTTCTAGTGATAAAACACAAGTACAGAATCCATCACTATAATCTTGGCTCTACAGTGCTAAGAAGTGTGGAAGTGGTAAGTACCTTTCTGTCACTAAAAATCAGTACATGTGATTTTGAGTACACAAGGAATAGATCTCTTGAGCGACAAGTAGTTATTTTTAATCACTTTTCTACAGTGTAATCTCTCGAGTGTCCAGTTCACACTAAATATACAATGTTTTCTCTGCCCCTCAAAGGTTAATAATGAGACTGCTGTAGTAGCTGCAAATTATACCTGCTTGACTCTCTCCATCTTCAGCTTCTTTGCTGCCGAGTATACATCTTTTACTAGCTCTTTATCAGCTTTCAACCTATTAAAGAAATTTAGGTGTTATTCTAAAACAAATATTAATATTTATCTCTTATTGCTTATCAGGAAGTAATACTCACTGAGCAGTGTAGGCATAATTTAATAAGACTTCAACAGCTTGTGGATTGAGATCATCAAATTTAACATGAGAAACTCCATGAGAATCACTATCACTGTTGAAGATTTCGAACAGGTAGGGACTGCAGCAAGCTAGGACTGCTCTGTGTGCCAACGTCTCATGTCCACATACCTTTATTTTAAAAACACATACATGAGGACAGTAAAAAATGAAGAATGTACATTACAAAAATGCAAAGTATTATGCAGTCTTGTTCAAAACTGAACAGATCAAAACTCAATGTATATTAGAGAAATTACTTTATTAATACACATTTTCTCAATTTGCACCAGATGAATTAAACTGCTACATTTTCAGCTATCAATATATGGTTTTTAACTATATTTTTCTGAATTTAGATCCTATGGAAAATCAGATTATAAAGTCTTAAGATTCACTGAATCAACGTACACAGACAACAAAGAGCACTGTTTAAATGTTGCACCCAGATGACATGTTATAGCTTACCTGAAGCCGAACATCACAGAACTGACCACTTTTACGTAAGGCATTTAATTTGGCAACAGATGACTCTATGAAGTTTTCATCTTCAAACATCAAATATCCATTAGGAATCATTTTGCTGTTGGTTTGGCTGTCAAAAAAAGGTAAGTGTCTTTCAATTTGTAAAGTTTACATACAGAGCACTGAAGTGTATAAACTACTATTTCCTTATTACCAGCTCCCTCTTTCAAAATATATAGATAATTCATGCAATATTGATAAAATAAAGAGCAGTGACGCATTTAAAACTAGATTGGACAAAACGCACTGGCAGTAGGATGGACTAAGTGATAGCAGATCTTTTCCATCTCTAATTTCTATGATTTTAAGATTTGTACTGTATGTTCATCTGAACTAATTTTTACTGGTTCTATGGACTCCATGCCATGCCTGGTTCATTAGGTCTGCACAATATAACCATTTCAGAGGTCAAAAAGCAAATTAATAGTTGAAAAGTGCCAGGATTTCAACCTTCTGTTTAAATGACTCTTAAGACCTAGTTTATATACATTTTTCAACTGTACAAGAATCTTAAAACAGTTTAGTTTTATGTAATAACATTAGCAGAAACGAAACACCCTGAACAATTAGCAAACATACATTTAAAAGATCACTATCAAGTTAAAAGTCTTTTCTACCTGCAGTTTTACCTATTTATAAATAATACCTACGGTCTGATCTACATAGCACCACAGTGCAAACTAGAGGGGAGTAAATTAATTGTAGGTCTAACTGCCCCATGTAGACTCTTCTGACACAAACTAAAAGGTGCGTAGTGCATATTAATCTAGTCATATTAACACACAGCAGGTACCTTTTAGTTGGAGGCAGCAGGGTCTACACAAGCAGTTAATAGTGCTCTATAGTTCAAACTTTTCTAGTTCGCACTGCAGCATCATGCATAGAAACCCTAAGATTATTATAACAGAGTACAGAACAATTATTTTTTCAAAGTTTACTTTGTGCATTTGATAGCAATTTACGTGTGGTCAGTTTCATGGTTCCCTGGGCTCAGCCAAATTGGTCACTTCTGTTTGTGTGGGTCATTCACATAGCTATGAGTGAATGAGAACCATTTTTAGAAATAGGAAAGTGTGATTGCAAGAATGCCAAAAAATGACAGGGAAACTCAGAGGCAGAATAGTACTTGAAGCGACAATTTATTTGATGAGTTTGACAAGATTTCAAATTTAAAGAGGCCTGTAGGATTGACAAGGAAAATGAGAATATAACTTCAGAAGTGTCAAATGAAGGTGTTAGAAACCTGTTTGAAAATCCCACGCTGTAAAGTTACCCAAACATCTTTTTGGAAAAGAACATGAGATAGGCTATTTCTAATTTATTATTTCACAACAATTTGCATTTTAGTTTACAAATTAAAGAAATGTAATTAGCATAAGATTTAATGTTTTTAGTATTTTACGGTCAAACTGGGAAACTAGAGCAAAGATTAGTACTAAGAAAGATAAGCCATATTTAAAAAACCCTGTAAATCACTGATGTAAATTCAATTACCTGAGTAGTTTACTAGAGTAAATTACCACAAATAAACGTACTAAATGATAAGTTTCACTTAATTACAAGCTTCTTCCTTTGCATAAGCTTTCATTTATAGTCAAATACTATGTTATGACTGCCTATTACAGTAACAGAACAAAAATTTACTAACTACAATTATGTTTTATCTTTTACACATTTAATTAATAGCATTATCTTACCTGCTAAATATATTGCTGTAAATTTATAACTGAGAAAACTTAAATAATCCAATAGTAATGGGGTGTTAAATCAGAGCACGTCGCTTTCAATATCTTCTTATATGAAGACAATTTACTGAAGTGCAGGCAGACGGGTCGGGTCGTGTCCTGTGAGCTGCAATGATGATTCCAAAACTAGCAGGCTTGAAAATGATGTAATCAAGTCCTTAAGAGCTATAGACACGAATATCTTCTGTGATCATCATGCATCATAATCTGCAACAAGCAAACAAAAGTTAGTAATTAAATATAAAACAGTATTATTTCAGTATTTTATCTTTCAGATTTAGCAATTAATATCCCTTTCAAATCCAGGGCTAGAATGTTTAACTGTACAGTGAACTTTTCTCTAATCTATCCTCACAAATTCTGTTCTAAGTACTCACATACATTCTTTATGGCGACCTCAATACATTCTCAGCTGGCAAAAACTAACCATCATAGAGCTTAAGGTCAAAAGTGACCATTAGAGCATCTCATCTAACCCCCTGGATGTCACAGGCCACCACACCGAGTACCCACACACTAATCCCAACAACCAAAATTAGACCAAAGCATTACAGCCCACAGGAGAGAAACAATTATGTGCCACAAGATGGATGAGGTAATATCTTCTATTGGATCAACTTCTGTTGGTGAGAGAGACAAGTTTCCGAGCCTCGGGTCTCTAATATCCTGGGACTGACACAGCTACAACTACACTGCATACAATTATGTGCCACAGGAAGAGAATAGGATGGACCCAGGTTCACCAGCCTTCAAGGTGCCCACAATAGCAGGGAAATGATTAAGTGAGATACACCCACCAGATAATGCTGGCATGTGACCATAACCACATGCTGCAGAGGAAGGAACACCCCTGCCTCCAAGGTCACTGCCAATCTGACCTGGGGGAAAATTCCCTCTGTACACCATGGAAAGTGATCAGTTGTCCTTTCAGCATGCAAGAAAACCAGTCAGCCAAGCATCAGAGGAGGAATGGTTCGTGCCAACTCAAGAGCCCTGGCCCTCCCTGTCAAGTCCCATCTTCAGCTGTAGCCACCCTGATGCTTCAGAGGGAGACTTAAAAAACAACAAAAAAATACTCCTACATTTGGGGGAGGGGGAGTAACTTCCTGACCCCTGCAGGCAGCTGGCTGAACCTTGAGACATGAGCTTTTAGGTACATAAAACAAACCTGAAGTGAGCCCCAGAGCTGTTGAATCCTGCCCCTTACCATCACAAGCAACCCCATCATAAAATTACACTCAAATTTGTCTCTCTCAAAACTAATTAAGTTGTTTGCTCCAAGCTTCCTATTAGAAGACTGTTCGAGAACTTCATCCTTCTGATTGGTAGAGACCTTCCTTTAATTTCTATCCTTAATTTTGTATGCAGATCAATTTTGATACTCCAGGAGCCAGAAGTGTTGCCCAGCTAGGATTGTCAAGGTAATGTTTAACGAAAAAAAATAACTGAACAACATTTAAGACAGATCAGTCTAACTGTTTGCACTTTATTTCTGTATCATCTACTACTTGCTTACACAAGTCAGTAATTCTTTCAGGTAATGAAAGCTATTAAGTTTACCTACATATACTCTACCAAAACTTTGGGTGACCCCTGGTTCTTGTGTGATGTAAAGGGATAAATAACACTTCCCTATTTACTGTCTCCATATTACTAATGATTTTATAGACCTCTGTCTCACACACCCTTAGTCACCTCTTCTCTAAACTGAATAGTCCCAGTCTTTTTAATCTCTCCTCATATGTATGGACGATGTCATACCCCTAATCATTTTTGTTGCCTTTCCACCTGTATCTTTTCCAATTTTAATATATCTTTTTTAAGATGAGGCAAACAGAACTGCATGCAGTATTCATGGTGTGGGCATAATGTACATTTATATAGTGCCACTATGACATTTTTTGTCTTATTATCTATTCTTTTCCTAATGGTTCCTAACATTCTGCAGATGTTTTCAGAGAACTAACCATTTATTCCTACCCTTTGTTTCCCATCTTTTAACTAGTTACTGATCCTCTTTCCTTTTATACTATCACTGCTTACTTTGCTTAAGAGCCTTTGGGGTGGGACCTTGTGAAAGGCATTCTTAGTCCATGACTACTGTATCAATTGGATGGATCACCCTTGTCCACAGGCTTGTTGACACCCTCAAAGATTGATAGATGTGGTATTATTTCCCTTTACAAAAGCCATGCTGACTCTTTCTCAACCTACTGTAATCATCTATGTGTCATCATAATTCTGTCCTTTACTATAGTTTCAACCAATTCAAATCAAGAGCAATATACTGATTTTCCCACAGCACCTGCAATGTTCTGTAGCAGTTATCTAGAAAAACTGCTTTTACCATGGCAATTTTTTCTGTTCCTGAAAATACTGTACTGCAAAGAGCAGCCAACAGTAAGACACGAAAGAATGAACATTCAACTATATTTAACTCCTAAAGCATATATGAGTGTATGAATAGAGGAAGTAATAAGATATACATTTGTTATAAAGCAACAAAAATGTCTACTAGGGAGGTATTTGGGGACCACAGATTAAACAAGGACCTTAATAGGAGTATATTGTGTTAAGAATTTCAAATAAAATCACAGATTTCATTCAGCATTTGCTGAGCCTTCTTTTGGCTGTTTACGCCTCCCAAAAAATGGTTTCCTCCAAATGCATGAAAATAAGAGCTGAGCTAGCCAAAATTCCCAAGAACCACATAAGCAACTTTAATTGTTCCTATGACCCTAGTGATATAACTAAACACCTTTATTTCATTGTACGTTCACAAATGCATCATCTGGCTATGATGTTTTAGTGAAAGAACAGAGATTTATGCACCGTCAGAAGACTTCTTCTCTTATCTGGGAATCTTTAAATCTCCACTTGCGGGCACAAATACTATTTGCAATTTCCAAACAAAAACTATGTTGTTTCTCTTTGAAACAAAAAACAAGAAGTCTAACACAATCCCTCAGTTTTCCAGAGATTCAACTCCTTTTGAACAACTCTTTATTCAAAAATATGCAGACTTTTTTCAGAAACAATCTAATAACTAAACATCTGCATCATCCTTGCTGACTTAAAAGATGAATTACTAACCTCAGAGATTCCCCTCCACACACCTAGCCTTGAAAGTCCGTGTTCATTTGGTTCTTACTCTGGTCTATTCGTCTGATTAGAGTTTTTGTTGTATTCTGCTACCTCAAAAGAATTTTACTGTATTCCAATAGTTAAAATTTGCCTGGTATTCTTATGGTCTCCAAAAGCCAGTTGAGTAAATGCATCCAAAAGAATCTAGCATGAAACCTAACACACAAAGGAACTGAAAGCAATTCCTATAACAACTTCGATTCTGGACATTCTGTATGTGTATGTCTAATAGTATTTTCTCAAGTCTATTTCCAGGTATTTGCTTGTATTAACCACGGGGCATTTCGTATTATAAGTACTTAGTTATCAACTACTGGTCTATCTGTACATTTTATATTAATAGCTATATATATAAAGACATGGTGGCTAACCTGAAGTATTTACAACTGAAGCTCTAACCCTACAACTAGATCCATGCATGCATCTGTGCCCACATGGATACCAAGCTGCAAGACAGTGGTGTAATATCAATAATTTTACTATAAGAACTACATATATTTTGGTATCTATACTATTTTATAATTTCCTAAACATGCACTAGTACACAGGGCTTAATTATCTGCTACATCTATAGGAAGACTGAGGAAGAATCCTTGCCTGAAGTGCTGTATATACTCGTTCATAAGCCGAATTTTTTTTTAGTAAAAAAGGGAAGCACCAGAGAAGGGGGTCAGCTTATGAACGGGCATAAAGAGGGAGAGGTGGGACACAGCCCCTCCCCCCAACAGAGGGAGCAAGGAGAGGCAGCACAGCCAGCAGAGCCAGAAGGGAAGAGGGGTGGCCAGTCTCTCTCAGCTTCTGGCCACACTGCTCTCTCCCCTGCAGTCTCTGAAGCAGCTGCAGCTCCAGGGCTGGCAGACTCCAGCCCTGCTGCTTGGCCCCGCCCCTAAGAGCGGGTTGCGGCAGTGCCCACGGTAGCAGCTCCAGCTAGGCCAGAGATATCCTCCCCCAGCCCTCCCCAGATAAGGTGGGAAGGGATTGGAAGAGTGGGGGGGTCCTGGGCTATGGGTGGGGTCATGTGGGGGGTCATCTCCTGATGCCCAGCTTCTCTCCCCCGCCCCCCGCCCCCCCAAAATTTCCCCATCAGTTGCTGTCTCGACCTGTCAGGGTAAGCAGTTGGCACGCCGGGGCCGTGCCTGCGGACGCTCGAGGTAAACAAACCATCTCGGCGTACCAGTGGCTTATTCTGATGGCCTGGGAGCCAAAGTTTGCTGACCCCTGAATTATAGGGTTGGCTTATGAATGAGTCATAAAAAAATTCCATTTTTACTTCCATCTTGCGGGGGTGGGTGTCGGCTTATAAATGAACTGGCTTATGATCGAGTATATACTTTAGTTTGGTTAATGCAAGATAAATCATGTATTCAGACCTACATACAAATAAATCAATTTGCCTGTATTTAGCAGAACCACTTTTATGCAAGAGATACAAAATTATCACTGCTTATTTAAACTATTATCTCCCAACATTAATTAAATTTTTACTTTCGTTTAAACAGAAGGATACAAAGGGCTTGCCAGAATACATTACCTATTCCCCAAGCTCCTCACTTAACTCATGTTTAATAGAGAAAATATTACTGAAAAATAAAAATTTTGGGAGAAAGGATAAAAAGACAACCATAAATGAATTATCAGATATGAAAAAGCTCTGAAAATATTGCATTTTTTTCCTATACAGGCTGTAAAGATGCTTCAGAGTAATAAGTGAGATGAAACTAAATAATCGAAAACCCCTTTACCTGGAAAACCCCTTTACCTGTGTCCAAAACCATGTTCCATTACAAACTAAACAAAATGCCGCTTTCTGACAATGACAAAAATGCTGAGGAATCAACTATAAAGTATCCTTTTAAGCTACACAGTTAAATAAAAAACTGAACTCTTTATTCAGAATCCTTTAACAATGAAACTGAAATTTAACAGATACAAGAGAAAATGTCTAAATTTGCAAGTCAACATTTCTCACATACATTGTATCATTTAGAAAGGCAGATTTTTGAATTTCCACAACCAAAAAAGTTCATTTAATATTTAAAATGAGAAAATTTAAAGAAATGCTCGACTGCTTTAAAAAAACTACACTGAGATTATTTTGACACTGTTCTTAAAACAGTTACATTTGTTGGGCATAGAAAGGAATTTGGAGAACTAGATGTCTTAATAGACTAGTAATCTTAAGTAATAAAATATAGTATTATGCTTCTAGGTCTGTGGTTCAAATCTTGCCCAATTCTATAGTAACTGGTCACTTACGTGAAATAAATTTGAGTCTTAATGCAGTTTCTACTGAAAAGGAGTCACCATCATAAATGACATTAGTTGTAGAGGTGACACAGACTGAATGGGTGAAGAAACATTACTTAGTTTGTCCTGTAGAAAAGCAATGAGATACACCAATAGAGTAATATGAATAAACCTAGACTGCTTTTGCCTGTCTGGGTTTGTTGTTGTTTATTTATTTTATTTTTTAAAAATTTTATTTCTGGAATAAACTCTTCCAATCTTCATTGCTGTCAATCAGCTCTTTTCCCTAAACACTACATTCCCTTAATATTGTGAAGAAAACAAAATAACATTGTTCTTTGTGCCAGGCCCACATACTTGTGTTTGTAGGATTAAGACTTTAAATCTTAAAATTTGATAAAATCCTGTATCAAAACATTTGATTTTATGATCAAATAAAAAGGAACTCCATTAGCCCAGTAAACCTTTTTAGTTGCAGCAGGCCTTCTTGCTTTTCATTTTCTACTTTGCAAGAAATTTAGGTCACACTTATGTCTACTTGTAGTCCATTTATTATTTAGAAACTAGAATATAAAACCTGAAGTCTTCATGAATAGGTTTCCTTCTTGAGATAGCCTCAACTCTCACACTTTTTTTTTATTATAATGATCAATAAATGCTACCTTTGTATGTCTGGATTTGTATTTGAGGTAAAGATATTTTAAAAATGTATTTAAGATATATCGACACACTCTATACCAGAGTATAGTTCTATGTATGCAGAGCAACTTACTAAAGAGAGAGATCTTGAAATGGTCATTAAGGACTATGTCTTCAACAAAATGTAACAAAGTGACATAACCACATTATCTTTAGTTGTTGTACCAAAGGAACAATGGGTCAGTGATTTGTTTTTTAAAACGATTTCCCCTACCCCATGACTAAAAAAGGAAGGCTTCACTGTGAACATAGTGGTTTGTAGGGAGAGAAATTTTAACAAGATAAAAATCATCACGTGCATTTCATTCCGTAAAGGAAATATGCTATCCAGCATTTCCTACTGAGACTGTACATGGTTTCCTCCAGTCTTTATGAATGCAAGCTTGAAGAGCTTACTAGACATACAAGCTTTAAAAAACAAAAACACCTTATGTTGCTGCTTCCCCCCCACCTCCATAATCCTTGCAATTTAGAATAAGAGTTGAACATGTTTACTATAACATTAGTTAGCTGAAAATATGTCTCAAACTTCCATTTAATATGTTTTTTATTTTGTTTCACCTTTTCTTTCCTGAAATTATTCCAGTTTTTCTTCTTTCCCAGATTAGGTCATTATGTCCTCCTTCTTGATGCACTTGCTTTCAGCAAGCTTTCTCTTTTCACCCTCCACATTTACTCTTGGGAGAATTCTGCACCACTGCGGATTGCAGAATTAATGTCCCCCACAGGCTTCTTTGCTTCCCCGCAGAAAAATGACTTTCTAAGGAGGAAGCAAAGGGCAGGTACAAGAGCGGTCATACAACCCTTCCCAGCAGTATATTTCCGGTGCCCAGGGCAGCAGGCAGAAAGGTAAATCTGAAAGGTAAATCACTGTGGGACAGGGGCTGGGACAGAGGAAGACCTGGATGGTGGCTCCTACCCTGCGCCTGGCTCAGCTGCCAGTCCTGGTTGGGCTGGGCTGGGCTGAGGAGGACAGGACCTTCTCTTCCCCTGCACACATCCAGACCCCCTCATACGCAGACCCTCCCGCTGCACCCCCCCCCCACAGAATCCCCTGACAAAACCCACTCCCCCTGCACCTGGAGCACCCCAATGAGCTACCTGCACCCAGATCCCCATCCTACCAATCCCCAACAAGCTACACCTGGATCTCCACTCCACTGAGTCCCACTCCCCTAGCAGCTGGATTCCCCCCAAGCTGTATGCTCCCCACACCCCCTCCGTTGAGCCCCAACTACATTCATCTGGACACCCCCCTGCAGAGTCTCATTACCACTGCACCCAATCCCGCAACAAGCCCCTGTGCTTCCAGATCCTCCTCACACCCGGATCCCCTCACTGAGCCGCCCACACCCAGATTGCCCCACACAGAACCCTTTCAGCTCACACCTAGGTCCCCCCACACTTGGATCCTGCCTTGCTGAGCCTGCCTGCCAATACCCGGTGCACCTGGCACAAAGAGGCAGGGTCCTGGAGCATTTCTGGGGCAGGCCTGATCCTTACACTGTGTCAGGGTTGGCTGCAGCCTCACTGCTGAGTCCATGCCCCTGGGAAGGATGGGGTACGCGGGGGAGGGGGAGGAGGAGCTGCACAGTGATCTCCCACCTCTGTGCAGCTAGTGGCCTGTGTTCTCCAATGCCATGGTGGAGCCTCCACATTTATTTGACAAATAAAATTTGTCATATTTTAAAATACGGTGTGCAGAATCTTTCGGTTTGGGGGGGGGGGGGGGCACAGAATGCCCTTAGGAGTACACATTAGATACCTTGTCATCTACACCTCTTCTATATTTTCTGCCTCATCTACTTCTCTCATAAAAAAAACAAACCTCTCTCAGAATCCTGTTTTTTTAAAATTTATTTATTCCAATAATCTCTCCCTTGACTTACCATACACCTGCTCCCTAATTCATACTCACTCCCTTTTTTCATATGTAAAATTTCCCAGAACACTAATAAGCTGACGATTGGCCAGATAAAAAGCCAAGTCACATCCCCTTCCTCAAGCTGTTGGGAAAAGAAACAGTCAAATTTGTCTTGCTTGCAGCAGCTCACCAATGCAATAATTTTCTACGGCAGAGGCATATTGTGCTTCAAAATCTAAACTTAGGACAGCTAATATAATCAACACAGTACTGTGTGCCTGGTAGCTTCATCTTTTGTAGCTCCCAGCTAGCAGGTGTCTGACATCTGAAGCCCACCCCCACTGGTGGCTGTTAGAAAGAACTGTTTTCTCACACCACACTATCTCCCCCATCTACAAGCTTCCTGGCTACTGCAATTATGGAGGTAATGATGTGTCTCCACAAATCTACCATTGCACAGCCTCCATTATCGGTCCTCCATTCTAGTGAATAACTCCAGTACTTGCCTCTGCTACCATTCAGCTTTTCCACACTGCATCAAATTACAATTAACTTGTTTAAGTTTGCATTGCTGCTATGTGAAATTGACAAAACTGATCAGTTTTCACTTTACTGCACCTTGGGAAAATTATGAGAGGCAACTGAGACACTGGAACTTTGCAGACAATAGGTGAATATGCTTGTTTTTTTCTAAAGTTTCATTCTATTCCTAGTAATGAGGTAGCTCTGCTGATGGTAGCAACTGCAGAGAGCAAGAATGCAGACTAGCCACGGTTATCTACCACATCTCAGAGCACATAGGGAGGACATGGAGGTTAAGATACAGCACTGTATCCTCTACACCAGCTTGGCAGCCCCTTATAGGAAGTAGACAATATTCAAATCCCTCCCCCATTTTTACTATAAACAAGTCAAAAGTATCAAGCCTACATGATTAAGTTGGGTATGTGTGTTTGAGGAGGTTGACAAAATACTTGACCTGAAGGACAAGTATGTGCAGGGAGTAGGGGATCAAGCTTTTCTTTGCTTTTGACTGTAATTTGATCTTCAGTGTCTCATGAGCCTCTCTGGACACAGGACCCTCCAGTAAGTTGTCATCCACCAACTGACACACTGGTTCACATTAGCCCTCTAACCATTGCTACCACCCGTAGAACTGAACTCTGGGAAATTTCAGACACATTAAATTAAAACCTACTTTAGACAAAGTTTCATGAAGACAGCACTGTTCAGATTTTTAATAATATCACTGCAACCTTAAGTTGTTTTTTTCAAATGCAAAACCTAAGATTCTAGAGAACTGATGGTACTCAAAGAAAACTTTCTACTTCTCCCAGAAAGCCCTGCAGAAAGGGACAAAGAGATGGAAGAGTTGCAAGAAGGCATCCCATTTTAAACAGCTGAATTTTAGATGTGCGTCTTTTGATATGAAACCAGAAGATAGCCTACGGCATCTAAATCACTAGCCCCCTCCTCCACCCACAAAAGAACTATCGCTCGGTCTCCTTGTTTAATATGCATTATGTATCCAGCTCTGGATTGGCTGAAATGCCCACTCAGTCCCATGGGCTTGGCAAAAGGAGCCGGCAACGTGGAGACGGGAACAAAAGAAACGCCAAGGGAGGGAGGAAAGGAAACGGAGACAATCCACGTCGCTCCACCACACAGCAGAGGGGGTTGCGACACGACGTTCACTGCATCCCCCACCGCTAGCGTGGCTTTAGCCGCATTGTCGTCTTTGTCAATGAGAGCTGGGGAAAGGGTGGGAGGATGGTGAGGAAAGCATCGCCCAACCCCATAGTCACGATCCTCCTTTCCTCCTCGCTGGTGCCTACCCCACCCCAGAAACTGACCCGCTAGCACGGCAGAACTACGTGCCCGTCTCCCGGGGAGTGGCAGTGACTCCACGAGGCGGCAGGGCGGCGGACGAGGCTCGCGCGCTAGGTCCCTGCTCTAGGCGGCGGGATCGGCCGTTCGCGCGCGCGCCACATTACAGGTGAAGAAGGCGCCAGAGCGCCGCACCCTCCGCCAGCCAGGGCTGTGCAGCCCGCGCTACGACACGCGGTGCTCCCAACATGGCGCCGCGGGCGAGCGGGCGGCCCGCCCCGGCCGTCAGACACGCGCAGCCTTACGAGGCTTGAGAAAGATACCGCCAGCCCAGCCTCTGGCCCTCATCCCCCACCTCTTCTGCCCCCGGCCCCGGAGCCCGGTACCTGGTGTCTCTCAGCGCAGACGACACTGTTCATATTGAGAGCTTCCAGGCTGTGGACGAAGTCGGTTCGGAGGCGCAGACCCAGCCCAGTGCGGAGGCGGAGATTTCCGCTGCGGCGAGGGAGATCGGGACGGGAGGCGACTCAGACCCGAGTGAGCGCGTGCACAGGCAGGGAAGACGCTCAACGGCCGCCACCAGCCAGCTCCAGGACCTGCGACTGTCCGACTTCGCGCTGCTAGACACACTCCGCCTCCGGGGCTCGAGAAAGAGTTGAGATCATTCCGCCGAAAAACGAGTCCCGCCTGACAGCTCAGCGTTAAGTTCTCCCCCTCCCTCGTGTTGCAAAGTAGGGCAGTGGAAGGTGATTGAGCTGAGGCGAAGGAGAGCTGCCGCTCGCTGCTACTGTCACCGCCCAGAACTGGTTTCCTCCTGCTGTGGGTTGCATGTGACCTGCCCTTACTAGTTGCGCCGCCGCCGTTTCTGCTGCAACCGGGCACCGTGTGTTAGAACTACAGAGCCTCGAGTATAAGCGTTAGCAAACATCACAAAGGTAATGGCAATAACCTTCCTGCTCCATTGCAAAAAGAGGCCCACTGGGTACATTACAGTTGCACAGGGCTTGGAGCCACCACAGCTATGCCCCATCGTGTACGTGCATAGGTGCTGGAAACTATGCCAAAGTGGTTTCCATCATATACAGGGTTTACAGTTCCGTTCAAAGACTCTGAGCACCCCCCCTACTGTACAAATTATTCCAGCAGGAGCCCTGGTAAAGTGCTAGCTAAACGTTGAGGCTTATTAGTAGGGAGACGTCATGATTCATCCTCCCCCCGCGCTTTTTCTCTGTATACACCAGTAAAGTATACACCGTATGTCACCTCTCCGCTGAGCATGGGGCCTTTCTTATTGGGGTTGTTCAGCCTTTGCGTCTTGGAAAGCAAACCAGCATGTCGGTGTTAGAGCTGGGATTGGGAAAATATCTCACAAGTCTGTGAGTCTGAGGATTATTAGAGCAATTCACCAACTAAATACTTGCATACTGATCCTCTGAGGTGGAGGATGGTAGCCAGGTGGACAACGTGTACTTATAACAATAGTGTGTTGAAGGGAAAAGAGGTAGCTGGAGTGAAAATAATAATTATACTAAAACATTAAGTATTTCTATGTATTACTATAAAGGTGTATGGCAGTTTTTTC
This sequence comes from Chelonoidis abingdonii, assembly GCF_003597395.2. NCBI lineage: Eukaryota > Metazoa > Chordata > Testudines > Testudinidae > Chelonoidis > Chelonoidis abingdonii. Next base: position 54,237,267 of record NC_133775.1, on the reverse strand, counting down.
CTAATAAAAAAATAAAGCAGTGTCCCAATTCTGAAGAGTTTACTGTCCAAGGGATGGATCCTGCAATCAGTTCTGTCCAGATGGGTGCAAACACAGCCCTATTAGCTTCAGTGGGGTTTTGTGGACAGAGACACAAGGGGTTTATCTGCACAGATCTGATTGTAGTATCAGGGCAGATTTTAATAACCTGTATTTACACAGTAGTGTCTGTTGGAAAATCCTACAATGCTCTGCAGTCTTTAGAACTGGCTCCCTAATTCTGCAACTTATGCTTAGAGGTTGACCAGGAAAAAGAATATATATATAAAAAAAAAAAAAAAAAATTCCCCTCTCACCCCTATGGGTGGTATGTGTCTTCCTCAACCTGGGTCCGTGTATCCAAGCCTGGGAGTTTGAGGTTCTGTCGCGTATTTTAGACTCTTCTGACAGATGTGCTCTGGTGTGTTTCGCTGTGATCTGTTGGAGCCACTCACTCAGCTTAGGAGTCACAGCCCCGAGTGCTCCTGCCACCACCTGACCACTTGTGGCATCACTTTTCCACATCCTCTCTAGTTCCTCTTTCAGGCCTGGTACTTTCTCAGCTTCTCCATATTCCTTCTTCCTGATGTTGCTGTCACTTGGCACTGCTATATCTATCACCACCGCTGTCTTCTGATCCTGTTATTAACCACAAGTCTGGTTGACTGGCCAGTACCTGCCCTGTCCGTCTGGATCTGGAAGTCCCACAGAATCTTAGCCCTCGTCTTCTGCAACTTGAATCTTCATGTGGGTGTCGTTGGAGGTGCCATACCTGTGCAGATGTTTCCGTACACAATGCCAGCCGCTTGGTTGTGCCGTTCAGTGTATGCTGTTCCTGCCTGCATCTTACATCCTGCCACTATGGTTGGACTGTCTCTGAGTGCCTCTCGCCAGTCTGCACCTTGGGTCCTCTCTAGTGTGTAGACCCCTGCTTCAATGGATCTGTGCTCAGTGCTGTTCCTGTGCTGCTATGTCAGTGCCTCGATGCTGTCTTGTAATCCAGCCCTTCCAGCCACTGGTAGGATTTCCCAATGTCAGGCCACCTCAGCTATCTGTCGTGGTACATCCCATGCAGGGTTGTCTTGCCATGGCACTTCTTCTGCTTGGTCTTCCCTCAGCTTGCTGCTGCCTCAGGCATCTCTCAGCAAGCACTCATCTTGCCATCTTACTGATGTACTCCTGGATGTTCCGGGGTTCGTCCAGACAGTGGCTTTACGCTCACCAAGCCCCGCCCGCCTTCTTTCCCGCTGTTATACAGTCTCTGGGTGTTGGACTTGGGGTGGAATACCTCCGTGCATTTGAGGAGTTCAGTCTTCACATCAGCAGCCTCCATGTCCTCCTTTGGCCAGCTCACTATACTGGCAGGGTATCTGATGACCGGCAGCGTAATCTGTTGATGGCGGATCTTTCTTCCACTGAGCTGCTTTCAGGACCTGTCTTATCCTTTGGTGAACGTGGATGTGCTTCTCTTCCTTACCTCCTCATCGTGTTTCCATGTGCTGTGACGCCAAGGTACTGTAGCTGGTCTGTATGTCTGCTATATGCCCGCTGGTAGTTCCATCCCATCAGTCTTGATCCTTCCTTCTCTTCCACTACCATCGGCACCCTTCCAGTCGAATGACATCCCGGATTCCTCACTGTAGTGCCGCGTCAGGTGGATTAGCGAGTCGATGTCTCGTTCATTCTTAGCATACAGCTTGATGTCATCCATGTAGAGGAGGTGGCTGAGCTGTTCCACTCTCTGAACTGACCCGTATCCAGTCCTTGTGATTATCTGGCTGAGGGTTTAGCCTATGCAGAAAAGTAGCGGGGACAGTGCATCACCTTGGTATATGCCGCATTGATGGCCACTTGTGCAAGCTGCCTTGGATTGACTTCTGTATTGTCTTCCATAGTCCCATTGATTCTTGAGGAAGGTCCTTAGTGCTCTGTATGTATAGCGCCAGACATTGATACGGGAGACCGCCCTTTGATACGAGAAGGACGTTGGATCCCGGTTGGTACCCGACTTCCGTACGGGTTCTTAGGGGGTCTTTTGCCCAACGCTTCACCTGCCACCTCAAAAATATGAGTACACGAACTAGGAGAGTCATGCGTGGCTCAGATGTCGCCCGATTAACAAGGTCCGCGCCATGATGTTGAGGAACCAGACAATCTGATAAGTCTACTGGAACAACTATTCATGACGACAAGAGAACCTGGAATTGATGGAATGCTACTACAACAGTAGACTAATAGAGGGGTATAGTGAACGTATGAGGGACTATGGATGAACAAGACCTACATCCACTCTATGAGAAACGCTAGTTACCCAACGCTTCAACATAGTAAAGAGGAAGCTGTTCTACAGCTTGAGATAGACCAACTCCACATTACATCCCAGACTCAAGAAGACCTGGAAACATAGTATCGTCTCAGCCACCTGGAGCTGAAACTTCACTGCCACCCCCTCCATTGCAGAGCACAGCAGCTGATATGCGGCATAAGATCTGGAGAAACTAGCTACAGTCAAATCTCTGAGACCGATTACAAGCGTCGTGGAGAAGTACCTCAGAGTAGTATGTTAGAAGATGCCAATGAGAACCTCATGACAATCCTACTATACTACCACCATAACTCAAACCAATGAACTGGTATACGCTACAGCCTCTGTAATCCTGGAGATGCTTGGCTACACGATCAAGAAGAACAACAGTATGTACCCACCCTGGAAAATGAGGTGTACACACACACACACACATACATATGTATATCAGTAGAATTTCTGATAATTGGTCTTGAGCTATGTATAAAATTATAATGACATTTTATAACATCATCTTTTTAGATTCCTCAGATGTATAATCCAGACTGTGAGCTTAATGATGCATGATACAGTTATGCTTCTGACATAAGTATTCAGGAAGCTGTGCATTATTAGATACTGTTTTACAGTCTTCATATTTACATTCAGTGGGGCTTCATGTTGGAGCAAGGGTCACCCCACATCGAACATTTTTCAGAATCAGGACATAAAGTTTGATATTTGAACTTAAAAAGACATTGTCAAACATATAAACTATAAAAATTAGCTCCTCTTGTTAGGAGTCCCATCTGTTATTTTATTTTGATTGCAGCAGTGCTCTAAATATGGAAGGTACTATCCAAACACAGAGGAAGACAATCCCATCCCGGACCATGTATCTAAAAAGACTGAAGGGAGGAATAAAAAGATACCACATAACGCAAAGCTGTGAGGATGATGATAAGTACATGTCTTGTTAGGCCCTTAGGATATTTTTTGTTTTGTTCTTATTTTTTTTTTTAAATAAAGAACTGCCCCTCAACTTTCCCATTTTTTATTCTTGATCAATCCCTGAACCACAAACCCAAATTACTTTAATAGTTTATTTTTTTCAAAACCAGTAAAATGCTAGCTAAAATTTCCCCTAAATGTTGGTTCCCATGTATCACCCGAGTCTTTAAATCAAGACTGGATGTCTTTCTAAAATATATGCTTCAGTTCAGCCAAAAATTATTGGGCTTGATGCAGGAATTACCTGCACAAATCTATGGCCTGCATTGTGTAGGAGGTCAGACTATAGTCATGATGGTCCCCTCTTTGACCTTGAAATCTATGAACTGATCTAGTAAAGACAGCTTATCACTCTGAATAAGAAACTTCCCCACCTCTCTGCATAAATCCCAATTCCAAGTAGAAATAAGATGCCACTGCTGATTCTGAGGGACTCCTGAGTAGGAGCAGCAAAAGGTCTCTAAAAGTGGAGGGGGGAGGGCATCAGTGCCCAAACTGTGGCCCCTTTCCCCTCTCCCTTCCCCCGAGGCCCTGCCCTCATGCCACTTAGTCCTCTGAAGCTCCTCTCCCACACTGTCCATTCTCCCCAAGCCCTTACACTACCACTTCTCCTGAGGCCTCACTTCTGTGCCACCTCTTTCCTCCTAGGATCCTGCCCCATGCTCGCTTGTCTCCATTCCCTTCTCTCCCTCCCCCCATCACTCACCCTGCAGCTGGTGGAGGACCCATGGCCCCTTGGCTCCCACTGTTCTAGCACTCCTGCTCCTGACATGCCATCTTTTTGTTCCTTGTTTGTACAATGGGGTTGTCATCCAGGACTGGGGCTCCTAGGTGCAACCACTACTCAAAAAAGAAATAAAATAATATCTGGAGACAGAATCAAGACTCCTTGTTTCTTTTCCTGATTTTGCCCCTAATTCGTTGAATGCATCCTGGCCTTGTCTAAGCTATTTGTTCCTCTATGCTTTTCACTGTTGCTATAACTGGTACAAGTCTACTGGTGATAGCAATTGTGGGAAATTTTAGGGACAAAAGGCTAGGGTAGACTCAGGTGCTTGCTTCAATTGTTCAGTCTGTACAATGGGGTTAATAAATACCTATCTGTCTAAAATGCTTTGAGATCTCCTGTAGAAAAGCATTATGTGATTCTATCCTGCAAAGTAACCAGCAACACATGATCAGGCAACACAAGAACAATGTTTTATTAAATTGGTGATTTACTGTACTGAAAAAGAATTGTCTTGGCTAATCAGAGTGCAGTAGAGTTACTAACCCACAGTTATATGCTTATTTCTCAATTTCCAGCTTGCACACTTTGTTTCTCCATAATTGTACAGTAACCAAACCCCTGCTCTGTGATCGCTTCCTTCTTCAGAACACTGCATAATTATGCCTACAGCAAACATGGGTGCCTCAATTCCACGCTCCGCTCTTCTTAGCTTTTAAATTGCTAGCCACACTTTCTCAATCCCTCTGTTTCACTTCCCTTTCCTCTGTTGACCACCTACTCTTTGCTTTCCTTTTGACTCAAGACTCTCATTGAACATATTAATCAAATGTCTCCAAGGCAAACAAAAGATAAGGTAAGTGTGATGGGTTCGATCACAGAGACCCCCTTGAAGCTGTCACCCAATGGTCTGGAATTACCTGAGCCTGTTTTCCACTGCCAGCTTGGGACTCCAGAACCCTGCCTTGTTGAGCCAGACATGCTAGTCTGCTGCAGCACAGACCCAGGTCTGGTCCACGCCCCCAAAGCTGCAGACTTTAACCAAAAACTGTTCAGCAAGTCACCTTTCTCTAGCACCCAGCTCCCAGTGGGATCCAAACTTCAAATAAATCCGTTTTACTCTATATAAAGCTTATGCAGGGTAAACTCAAAAATCGTCTGCCCTCTGTAACACTGATAGAGAGAGATGCACAGCTGTTTGCTTCCCCAGGTATTAATCATGTACTTTGGGTTAATTAATAAACAAAAGTGATTTTATTAAGTATAAAAAGTAGGATTTAAGTGGCTCCAAATAATAACAGATAGAAAAGCAAAACATGCAAGTCCAAGCCTAATACGTTAAGAAACATTAAGAATACAGGTAAATCTCACCTTCATTGATGTTCCAATAAGCTTCTTTCACAGACTAGACTCCTTTCTAGTCTGGCCCCAATCCTTCCCCCTGGTACAGTTCTTGTTAGTTCTAGCACAGGTGGTAACTAGGGGATTTCTCATGACTGGCAGCCCCATTTGTTCTGTTCCACCTCCTTTTACATCTTTGGCACAAGGCGGGAATCCTTTTTCTCTTTCTGGGTTCCCACCCTTCCTTCTAAATGGAAAAGCACCAGGTTTAAGATGGATTCCAGTATCATGTGACATGTCCACATGTCCTGTGAGACTGCATTACCCCGTGGCTGGCACACAGGTATACAGGAAGGCTTACAAGTAAAGAGAGCCATTTACCACCAATTTTCCTAGTTAATGGAAGCAATCAAGATTCCAAGTCACCATTAATGGCCCACACTTTGCATAGTTACAGTATAACTTCAGAGTAATACTTTGTATTTCTAGTTTCAGATACAAGAATGATACATTCATACAAATAGGATGAACACTCTCAGTAAATTATAAGCTTTGTAATGATACCTTACAAGAGACCTTTTGCATAAAGCATATTCCAGTTACATTATATTTATACTCATAAGCATATTTCCATAAACATATGGAGTACAACGTCACACTTCGGCCACCTATCCCTTGGTTTCCTTTTGACTGAAGACTCTCATTGAACATATTAATCTGATGTCTCCAAGGCAAACAAAAAAATAGGTAAGGTTGCGAAAAACAGGAGACCAGGTGAAGAGAAGAGCATTGCTATCAGTTAACACACTTCTGAGGATGTTCCTTGATTAAAGAGAACTCTGCATTGTGCAAACCTTATTCCACCATTGTATTAGTTAGCAAAGAAGTTGTCTGTAGGCATCACCATGTTTGTGATTGTTTTCTGGGAATCTGTTCACTGCTCATTTTCATTGTTAGTTGCTACTCTTGAGGTCAAAGAGCAGCTATAGCATCTTCCTCACAGCACGAACTTTAAAGGGTGCTCCAGAGTTGGGCTTTCTGAGTTTTCTAGTATATCCCAGTTGTAAACAGAACATTTATTTGCTTTGCAAACAATGGTTAACCCCAATTTTCTAGCCAAATCTTACTTTGTGTAGTTATGTACAGTAACTCTTCACTTAAAGTCATCCCTGTTAATGTTTTGTTGTTACGTTGCTGATCAATTAGAGAACATGCTCATTTAAAGTTGTGTGATGCTCCCTTGTAACGTTTTTTGGCAGCTGCCAGTTTTGTCCACCGCTTGCAGAAAGAGTAGCCTGTTGGAGCTAGCTGGTGGGGGCTTGGAACCAAGGTGGGCTGGCAGCCCCTCATCAGCTTCCCTAAGGTCCCTGTGCTGCAGCCGCCCAGCAGGCTACCAGTTGCTGGGCAGTTCAGCTGTCCCTCCCTCAACTGCCTTATGTTGCTCCCGCCCCTCTGCCTTAGAGCTGATCCCGGGAGCCTCTTGCTTGCTGTGCGGGGGTGGGCGGGAAGAGGAGTGCTAATGCCAGAGTGTCACCCTCCCTCCTGCTCCTGTCCGCCATCTTCACAGAGCAAGAGAGACAGGATAGGGCTCAGGATGGAGATAGCTTGCTGGCAGCAGCTGCTGTCTCAACGTGCTGATCTACTTAAAAAGGCAATGTACTTAGAGTGCGGTCAGCGTACTTAAAGGGGTAATGCGCATCTCGCTGTCTCTCACACACGGTATGTGTTTTGGTCTCTCTCTGCCATGTTGTCTCCCCTCCCTTCATTCATGCTGCCTTGTAGAGTGTGTTAACCCTTGAGGGCTCGGCTGAGATCTAGTTCATCATTTAGCAATAAGGCATTCCCTGGGAAATATCCCACCCTCTGACTCCACCACCTCAACCAAGCTTCACATCACTGCTGTGTACAGTATTACATTGTTTGTTTAAAACTTATACTTCGTGTGTGTGTGTATATATAGTCTTTTGTCTGGCAAAAGAAGTTTCCCTGGAATCTTACCCCCTCATTTACATTCATTCTCATGGGGAAATTGGATTCATTTAATGTCGTTTTGCTTAAGGCAGCATTTTTCAGGAACATAACTACATTAAGTGAGGAGTTACTGTACTTAAATTGACCCTGTAGTTTCAATTGGATAGAGGAGTCTTCCTCACTTCATGCCCCCTTCGTGTGTTGTTTTGCACCTTTGAACAGCTGCCCTGTTTTACCAAAGAAGTGGCTGCATTTTTGTGAGGGTGAAGTGATTCTTAATCATTGCAAATCAGTTTGTTTAAATTTGCCAAGCATTTTAGGATCCTTCAGGATGAAAGAGGTGATAAATGTAACATAATTGTTACTACTCTGACAAACGACTACCGTGAGCAGGAAATGAGCTCACTCGTCCCAGATGCTACTTTTGTTCTAGAAACAACAGGAAATTGCTACAAAGATGAGTTTTGATTTTCTCACTTCTTAATGTGTTTCATTCTTTTATACAAAACTGAGCACTTGTAGAATTAAAATTACCCATACTGAGGACATTTCTGCTTAACCTGCCCCTTCAATCAAATTCAGCCCAGTTAGTCCCAGCCTGCAGAACCTCTTTCTATCAAGGGAGGTCATTCTATCAATCTTCTAAATGAGACACTTGGAAAAAAATGTTACATGATATGGTTAACTGAACTATCAAACCAACAGTTGCTAGAATTGGCAGTCCAGAGCAGACAGATTACTGAAGATGTAAACAAATAGATGACAAAGTGTTGTGCAGCAGCTCTTCCGTGAAGTCTTCTGATACATGAAAAAGATTAAGAAACAATGTACTGAAAGAATTAATGGAGTATAAACCATAGAAAGGAACTGTTTATGTAGGGGTGTCCTCAGGGTCAGTCATTATAACACAATTTCTATCACTTTTGTAAGTTTTGGAAACATTTTATTGCTACAGAAATGTACTGTTTTGTTCTAACGCTTTTATATAGTACTGGTCTTGTAGCTGAAAGAAAACATCTCAGTTAAAATCTAAAGCACCAAGATAATCACCAATGGAGCAGTGTATTTACAGAAGCTATGCTGTTTTTGTTGCAGCTTTATCCAGCATGCTTTCTTGCACTGTGCTATGCCATTGCAGTTGCATTCCCCTCTGGGTACCTATCCCACAGGTCCACATCTGGGTGATTTCTAAAGGCCTTCTGGAAACCTTCACAGAGATGGGGATTGTAGGAGAATAGTTCAAACTCCCATTATTCCCTGAGCACCGGGACCATTTCCTAGTCCTTTCCTCAAAATGTAGGCCAAGATTAATGTTCAAGCTCTCACTTAAAGGTTTTAGTGGGAAGTTTGTAAAAAGCAGCTATGAGGAACCTGATTTTAGTTTTACATTACTCATATGTTAAAGGGTAATATTAATAATCCTGTTTTACAAATAATGAAACTGAGGTATGGAGGTTAAGTGATTTGCCCAAGATCACACAGGAAATCCATAGGAGGGTCACTAAAAGAAACCATCTCTTCTGCCTTCCAAACATGTGCCTTAACAAGCCCATCTCCTCATCTTGTACCTATTCAATATACAGAGAAATTTCTGTCTTGCACTTTTCTCCATGCCTAAAATCTCTTCAGAGAGAGAGAATAAAAATTTGTTCAACTTTTCCCCATTATAGATAAGTAATTTCTTATAGAATATTTTACTTATATTGTAGTGATTGTGATGGTGTTTTTAATAAGGCACAATGAGTGCTTATTTTACAAGTAAATTATTTTCATTTGAATATTACCTAACTAGCACAGACCCTGCCATAAGATTCAGCCAGTTCTTCCCCTGCAGTCTAGAAGCCTGCCTTCCAGTATGGGGAATGATCTGTGGTCTCTTCAGCCATACGCTCATCCTTACACAAAGACATCTACAGTAGAACTTCAGAGTTATAAACACCTCAGGAATAGAGGTTGTTCGTAACTCTGAAATGTTTGTAACTCTGAACAAAATGTTATGGTTCTTCTTTCAAAAGTTTACAACTAAACATTGACTTAATAAAGCTTTTAAACTTTACTATGCAGAAAAAAATGGCTCCCTTTATTTTTTCAGTAGTTTACATTTAACACAGTACTGTACTGTATTTGCCTTTTGGGGGGATGGAGGGAGGGTCTCTGTTGCTGTCTGTGTACTTCTAGTTCCAAATGAGGTGCGTGGTTGATTGGTTAGTCTGTACTCTGGTGTTTGTAATTCTGAGGTTCTACTGTATTCCACACAGCCTTCCATTTTCAGTAAAATAAATAAATACAATTTAAACCTGGTTGTGAAGTTTGTGGCTGTTCCACATACCTGTTGCCTGACATCTCTATGTTACTGCAACAATTACAACAAACAAAATAGTTAGACTCAGATACAATAATTTAAAATTAATAAAATGAAGGCCTGGCATGATGTTTAATTAAAGGCCTGGATTATGATAATCTTGAGTTTGAGTCACCATTTTGCCTAGTAATTCTTTATATCTTGTCCGCTGTGTTGTCCACTAGCTTGTCTCCCTCATCAACAGAAGTTGATCCAGTAAAAGATATGACCTCACCCACCTTGTCTCTCTAATATCCTGGGACCAATCTGGCTGCAACACTGCATACAATCAGTGTAAATAACATCATCATATGGCCTCATGCATTGGTGAGCTGGAGCTGGTTCCCACCAGTTCCCAAGAACCGGTTGCTAAAATTAGACCTCTGTGGAGAACCGGTTGTTAAAAGGCCAGACCATCCTGTTGCTCCTGGGATTCCCAGCTGGGGAGGCTGAGGATCCCCTGGCCCCTCCCCCAATTCCCCCCAGATGCAGCGTGGCCAGCTGCCAGCACCAGCTGGGCAGTTCAGCTGAGCTCCTGAGTCATCCTGCTGCTTTGAGCTGCAGGCAAGGTAAGGGGAGGGCTGCAAGCTCCAGGGCCGCTGGGGGGGCAATTTTCCCTAGGCCCTGCAGGGGTCCCTGGTCCCACGAGAATGTGTCCCCCCACCCTTGGACCTCCCCCGCTTCCCCCCCCTTAAATCAGAACTTTTTATAGGGAACCAGTTGTTAAGATTTTGGCAGCTCATCACTGGCCTCATGTCTCCTTGTATTTTGCTATTTAACAAATAGCAAGTGCAACAATACTTGGTGTGAGCTACAGTATATATATGCAAACTCCCTTTTTGACTCTTCCACTGCATGTTTTAATTTCAGAGGAGCAGTTAATGTGTTACTCTGTGTTTCCGTTAGCTGGGGCAAGTATGATAGACTGAGGTCATTGGCTGTGCTGGCAAATGAGAAAGGATTGTTAGAAGCTGTTCTCAGGTCCTTTGCTGAGCTGCAGAGAAGAATGGGTTATGATTAGGTGGTTATGAGCTCTCATTTCTATACAGCATTCTGTTGTGACCTTCATTCTCCCTGTTGCCTATACATCTGGAAAAAACTCGTCTGTCACTTTTTCTTTGATTTTTTTTTTTTTACACTATTGTGAACAGATGTTCTCACTGCCATGATCCATTGGGTGGCATCAGGGACTCTATTACTTATTTTTCTAATGTCTGTTTACCCTGGCTTTGGCTTTGTCAGCTTCTGAGATGATTATGTGGCCAATAGTGATAATGTCTGTAGTTACAAGTTTGTCCACTGTTCCCTTGATCCTAGTCTGCTTCTGTGATGTCCTGATTAATCCCTTTCTAGTCCTTAAGCAGAGGTCGATTTTACAAATATGGGGCATCACAACAGCCTGATGTTGAACCTCACATCACAATGCATGACAAATGCTGCTTTCTCTAAGGCTTTGTCAGGCCGATTGCTACTTAACAGGAGTGGAAAAATTCATCTTACTAAATTTAGAACCTACTCAAAAAGTGTTCAGGTTCCATTTGGCTGGAGCAAAATATGCATTCTGGACGGCTGTCTGGTCTCAGAAGCAAGAACCAATTTCAAGAAGGCAACTTTACTGGTTATATGGCACAGGCTTAAATTTAATTAGAAATACATTGGACTATCCTCAGTTGGTGTAAATTGACAAATCAATTTGTGACATCACTAGCTGACTATTTGGCCTAAGGCTTTTAAACTAAGTTACCCTTAAACCCCACAATGGATATATTGATGGAGAAAACATTATGAAACTGGAAGTAGTTTAGGGAAACCCAGTTCAAAAACTGTTACATAATTTTCGTGTAACTCAAAATACTACCAGGTTCCCACATTGCTGCTATATGCACTGACCCTTTTTGAGAGAGCTGCTTGGTGCCACAGCTTTTCTTTGTTACATTTTAGAGTTGTTACTTTGGACTTTTAGTTGCAGACATTTTTCTGTGGAACACTTTGTTGTTGTCGTCTTGGGCTCCAGGATCCTTAGCAATGATGTGGCTTGGGTATAAGAGCTATACTAGAGGTTCTGATCTGTGCTAGGTTTTCCATAAACTCTGGTGTGTATTTTGCCATCTGGCAGTCTGATAGTGAGTAATCCAAGAAGGGCAGTTTGCTTACTGTCTTCTATTCCCAGGCCCAATAAACTGTAGTTTTGAATGAATTCTCTTTAGCTCTTTTAAGTAAAGACCAAAGATTGTAGGAAATATACATAATAGAAAAGAACATTGAAAGGATCCAGTCTCATACTTTGTAATCCATTTGCTCTTTTATTTTAACAATTGCTTTTCTTTCCTCTTCTTTCCATGCAGTAATACATTTTTTACTTAACTAAGCAGCATCTTTTCTTCCTGTTCTGATTTTAACAGTTGCATCTTTAACACTTCAAAAGTAAGTATTCTGTCAAATCACTATCCATCTTTTTCGAGAGGGGAGGAAGTCTGAGGAAATTCCTTTCAGCTTCAGCACACCATTGCTCTTCCTCCACTATGACCACCTTCAACTGCAGGTGTCTTTAGATTGGACAGACAAGCCCCACGTACAGACACTTATCAGTTGAGTAAGGGAGCTTTCTATGGTCTTCCAGCATCTCTGATGTGGTTCCCCACTGGCTGAATTGGGGAATTCCTTTAGCTGCCATCCTTATCACTGTGGGCAGCAAAACCTTCTTCAATATTACGGTCCTTTGTAGGGCCTGGTCCAATTCTCATTAAATATATAGGGGTCTCTCCCTTGACTTTAATTGAGTAGGATCAGGCCCATAGGTAGCAGATGAAAGATTCCATCTCCTAACCTCCACCTGATGTCATGGTACAGCCCTCATATGCATTGGGTATCAACTAGGAGAGCTCAATGGCTTGACCTCAAAATAAATGTTGTTAGTGATGGAGCACCATACAAACTCCCACCAGGAGGTATCTCTTGCAGTGGGAGCCCACTTTAAAAATATTGAAAAATTCTAAATCCTTCAAATTTTCACTAATCGGTTGCTATGGGCACATCCATTTTGTACATGAAGATGCCACTTTTTTTTACAAGTTATTTTTCTTCTGAGTTTGCTTATCACATTAGACCCATGTACAATATAGTTTTTAAAGCATGCACAAAGTGGGTTATTGCATGCACAGAGAGGCATTTTCCATTGTTCACTATGAATGTGCAAAGACATGTTTTGCATGTACAAAAGCAGACACCCCTGAAAGTTTACTGGGTGATATTCAGAAGTCCCACTCAAAATTTGGTCCTACATATTTTTCAGTTTGTTTTGTTTGGAAATAATCAGTTTCTTGCTTTGGGCTGTGGAGTCTCACAGACTTCCCGGGAGCCAGAGTGTGAGTCAGATTCCAAAGTTCTCTAATTTATGTCTCTCTTATGGAACTTGGAATTCTGTTGTTTTTCTGCCCAGAACTGGGTAGAAAGCTACTATTCCCCTGATATCCATTTAGGGAATATTATTTCCAGTCTTAATTTACTAATGTGACTTAACTGAGCAGGTGAATGGGAATTCTGACACAGGAGGAAGGTTTCAGACTGAAAATGTTCCTATAGTCAACTGAAATATTCCATGCCTGCACACTTTCTGCTAACATTAATAAACATTTCTGGATGGTGATGCTTGAAACTCTATTCCAAGGGCTGACTGAAAGCAGGATGCTCTGTCTCCTGTGCTCTTCTCCTTGTCAAACTGGGAAAGGTTAACTGGCTCCTTTGGCAGAATCATCATATGCAAAGTTTCACAATAAAAGGGCATAAAACACCCTGCTCTTAATCTCTTTTCCTTTATGACCCTTAGGCTTCTTGCCAGCTTCTCAGGGTGAGCTTTGGACTCTTCATCTTATCCTCAGTGCCATTGTAGTATATTGCATTCACAGAATGTGCTTGTAGGCTGTACTCTCATTGAACATAAAGTTTTTTTTCCTGTAACCACAATGCAGCTTTCATGCATAGCCACACAAGTGTGTATAAACCTCATGGATCCACTTGATACATACTATAGCCTCAAATAAGAAGAGCTGTGTGGCAGCACTGGAAATCTCTGGAGGAGGTTGCATCAAACTGCCTTCAACCAGAAGAAGAGCTACCTGAGTGCAGGGTCAATAAGGACAATGGTGGGGGAAACTAGAAATCCCATAGGATATCTGTTCACCAAAAAAAAAAAAAAAAAGATTAGGAGGTCCTATAATGACACTGGTACAGGAAAGACGGCTTCTTGCCTAAAAGCTGTTACTTGCACCATTATACTGGCTTTTACGTCTCTAATCAAATCTTTGGTTTAGTGACCATGCTCTAATGGCACTAGCATGCAATTTTGGTAGCAAGCACAGTGCTACCCTAACAGGTGGGGCATGCATTGCAAAGAGCCAAGAGATCAATTAAGGGCCAAAACTGCAAAGTGATTGTATGGCTTGTGTTTCTGTTAGTACAGCTAAAAGAAATGTATCACCTCTGCTGCAGCTCAGAGTTAGATTATATCTCACTTGGAGAAGACAGGCATTATTCCTTATGTCAATTCAACTGTGATTACGTTACACCCACAATGGTTCTAACTTTAACTTCCAATTTGTATCTTTTAAAGAAAATCTACATAGAAATAGAAAAATGAAAGCTGAAATCATTTACAAAACTATGTTCACTCCAAGAGCAGCAGGAGAGATGGGGAAGACAGAAGACTGAGGAGCTGAGCATTTGAGGTATTTAAGCACCTAATTTCCATTCACATTATTGGGAGTTAATTATCTAAATATTGGGGTGACGGGTATGAGTGAGTGAATTATCTAAATACTGTACCTTTGAGAATCTAGGACAAAGTGCTTAAAAATTAGAAAAGCAGTATGGTAATTATAAAAAGATGACTTTAATCCTATAGACAATATACAAATATTCAGTGGAAGTATCACCAATATTTACTCTTGGGGCTGATATACACTAGGGAAATTTGCACTAGTGTAATGGTACAGACCCCTGTGTAACAGGGTGTACAAACCCTGTACCTAGTGTGATCCAGGGACCCCTAGGTGCCATCTGGGTGCACAGGCTTTTACAGGGATCCGCTGGGTTGGATATCTGATTAATAGTTCACCAAAGGGTGCCATGTGAGGTCTCTGCTGAAAGCCTCTGGCCAGGGTAGCATCTGCAGTGCCCTGCTCCTGTTTTTCCCCTTTTTCAAGGCTCTCCTCATAGATGCCACAGTTTCTTTCAATCACAACCCTTCTTAGTTCTCAAAATAGTCTTCCCTCCAAACTTAAGTTAGGTCCAGGTCCTCTCTCCTGAGGAACCATCCCTTCCTCTGGGGAAGCAGTCCGTGGGACCCTCTCTCTGCAGTTTCCTCACTGCAAAAGCCTCTTCCCTGCAGCTTTCTACTGCCATTTACCTTGGGAACTCCTGAGTCAAGCCAGGTATGGCTCATCCTGTAAACAGGGCTGTCTTAGCCCCAGCTTTCCAGTCCAAGAGCAAACCACCATGTTACGTGTATCCTATACCAAAAAATATGTTCTTATGGTCTTGGAATTAATGCAGGTCACCAGGGTGATATACCTCTGTAGTGTTCCTTTCAGGCAGGTGGTAACAGACACATCTTCCTGTCTGGTCAGTTGTATATTGTATGTCTTTTTGCATACTGAGCCACAGGCTAAATAAGAGACTGTGAAATCGACAAGAGATGAAGTCTACAAGATGAAACAAACAGCAGGGGTTGTGTGTTTATGAATAAAAACAAAAAATGGGACTGGCATATGTTGGAGTGTAAGGAAACACAATGAGTACTTCACCTAGGATGTAACCTGATAGGTGCCTGTCTCATGAAAGAAGGAGCACAGCCAAATTTGGCTGTAAAGTGCTGCATGGATTTTGGGTGAGCATTGCTCTACAAGACATGAGAGTATCTAGTTATTAAGTCTAGCTCTAGAATGTGTGTTATAATTTTATTTTATATGTAACAGTTTGTTTCCAATACTACTTCTTGCTATCACTTATGGGAAATCATCATCGAGCAGGTATGTTTCAAGTGGGGTCCTGCAGGGACAGGTTCTTGTCCCTACACTGTTTAACATTTCTATTAATGACCTAGTGGACAACATAAAATCATCAGTGATAAAGTTTGCAGCGGTAAAAAATGAAAATGACAGATCACTGTTTTAGAGTGATCTGGATTTCTTGATAAACTGGGCTCAAGCAAACAATACGCATTTTAATATGGCTAAATGTATACATTTGGGGGGGAAATGTAGGCCAGGGGTAGGGTAAACTATGACTACCTCACCTAGAGTGACCAGACAGCAAGTGTGAAAAATTGAGATGGGGGTGAGGAGTAATAGGAGCCTATGTAAGAAAAAGACCCAAAAATTGGGACTATCCCTATAAAAATCGGGACATCTGGTCACCCTAACCCCATCCAAGATGACTGCTGGAAACAACTAAGACTGAACAGGGGGAAAGAACTGGCCCAGGCTAGAAGGGCATCTGGCCTGTGAAGAAGCTTATTAGAACCACATTTAGGGTGAGAACTCACATGTAACCAATTTCTTTAGTGTATTAAACTTAATTTGTGTGTTCTGTTTTATTTTCTTAGTAATCTGCCTTGTTCTGTCAGGTACCTCCTTAACTGTTCAAAGTACATCTATTATAGTTAATAAATTTTTCTGGTTTATAATACAACCCAGTTTATGTGATTTCTAACGGGGGAGGAGGGTGAGAAATTGTGCATACCCTCTTCCACATTGAGGGAAGAGGTGAATTTCATATAATTTTGGGTTTGTACTCCAAGGCGGGGCATCTGGTTGCTGTGGCAATCCCCTTAAGCTGAGCCTTCCCAGAGTGGCTCTCTGTGCAGCTGGGTGTGGCCCTGCCTGTGTGCTTGACTGGGGAGCTTAACTCAGCAAGGTCCGTTAAAGGGGACCCAGGCTGGGAGAACAGTGACTCAGTGGCGTCCTAGCACACCAGGTGACATACCTAGGGTGTCCCAAATAGTCACTTTGGTATAAAAGTAGGAAGCTGAGACCAGTGAGGGCTGCAGTGTGGAAGTGTGTAGTTACTCTTAAGCCTTAGACCTGTTCTACATTAGGAAATTAGGATGGTCGAGCTATGTGGCTCGGGTGTGTGTGAAAAATCCACACCCCTGAGCAATGCAATTAAATTGACCTAACCCTCAGTGCAGATGGTGCTGGGTTGACCAGATAATTCTCCCATCAACCTACTACTGCCTCTCAGAGAGGTGGATTACTAACATTTGATGTGAGAACCCCTCCCGTCGGTGTAGGTAGTGCCTTCACTGAAATGTTACAAGTGCACTGCTGCAGCATTTTAAGTTTAGATAAGTCCTTAAAGAGGTAAAGGAGGAAACCAGGGGGAGAATAGAAACCCTGGATCCTGGCCCTGAGGAAAGGGTGTACCCAGAGGAGAGTTGAGAGTCTGATAGTCTGATAGAGGCAATGTAGGAGCAGCCCAGAGAAACAACCAGATTTGGGACAGTGCAGAGCTTGGCTGCTGGTTGTAGGATCCCTGGGATGGAGATTGGACTAGGGGATGGGCCTGGGTTCTCCTACTAGCCACTAGGGAAGTAGCGTAAACCCGGCAGTGTAGCAGAAGACTGTCTTGCACAGTTGGACATTAGGACTTTGGTACCCTGGAAAGGGAGGACTATAGTGACCAAACTGGAAGGCCAAGCCATGAAGAGAGACCACCCTGAGTTGCAGAGAGAGAGAGGCAGCAGGGGGTGCAAATAGGTGGCACAAGGGGCCATTAAACCTGGAAAGAGCTGACAAGAGGAGGCCCCCTAGCAGTGAGTGGGCCCATTACACTACATCAGACATGGGCAAACTACGGCCCGCGGGCCACATCAGGCCCATGGGACCGTGCTGCCTGGCTCCTAAGCTCCCAGCCAGGAAGCCTAGTCCCTGGCCCCTCTCTTGCTGTCCCCGCAGCCACACTGCCAAGTGGGCCACACTCTGGCCCGCCACTCCCACTGGGCAGCATGACTGGCTCTGGCTGGGTGTCGCGGCTGTGAGTTCCTGTTGCTGGTAAGGGGGTGGGGAGTGGCGGGGGGGGGTTGGGTAAGGGAGCAGGGGGTCTTGGGGGGCAGTCAGGGAGGAGGGGACAGTTGGATGGGGCAGAGGTTTGGGGGGGCACGGTCAGGGGATGGGGAACAGGGAGGATTGGGAGTCCCAGGGGGCCTCTCGGGGCAGGATGTGAAAAGGGGTTGAGAGGGGAGTCAGGGGACAGGGAGCAGGGGGGTTGGATAAGGAGGTGAAAGCCTCTTAGCAAGCTTTTTGCAAATATGCACAGGGATGAGTTAGATGAAAGTGTCCAGAGGTGGTAGGGTAGCAACCTTTCCCCTGCCTGTAGATGGTAAAAACATCCCACTTCTACTGTTATAGCACAGTGAAAAATAAAATTCATGCCCCTTTGTAGAAATAAATATAAAACATGTAGGATAGATTATTTCTTGATCAGTGGCAACTACTGAATCTTAAAAGCTCTGCAGAAAGTTGGGACCGGGGCTCAACCCTCCCTGAGGGCAGAGGGGAGCCACACCTGCTCACTACACTGTTGGCCCGGGTCCTGCCCTTTGCTTCCGGGCTGAGCAACAATGCACGGTCGCTTGGGGCTCCGGCCTCCTTCGGCAAGGTGGAGCAACACCACACAGTTAATTAGGAGCTCAGGCCTTCTGCTGCAAGCCTGAGCAACAGTATACAGTCAGCTGGGAGCTCAGGCCCTTTGTCTCAGGGCTGAGCAGCAATATACAGTCACTTAGGAGCTCTGGCCTTCTACTGCAAGGCTGACCGGCAATATATAGTCCATTGGGCTGAGCAACAATACACCATTAGCTGGGGGCTTGGACCCTCCGCTGCAGGGCTGAGCAACAATGTACAGTTAGGTGGGGGCCCAGCCCTAGGTTTGTGCAGGGCCCCAAACACAGTGGCAAAGCTCAGGCCCTTTTGGCTCAGGGCTGAGCAAACAGGCAGTCTAGAAGCCCAGGGCAGGGCAGGCCTGGGGCAGGGCAGGGCAACGCAACAAGCAGTTCAGGTATATAAAGCCCAGGCCCTGGCTCGGGGCAGGGCAGCAAGTGACTCAGGGCTCAGGCCCCTCAGGAGGGCTGAGCAAACAACCAGCCTGAATGGCCTCCTCAGGCCCAGGGAAGGGCGAGTCTGCCACCCCTTGCAAGGGTGGCAGGGGGAACGCAGGCCCTCCCACTCCACTGCGTTCCAGCCAGGGGCCCTAGTAGCAGCTATCACCACTGACAGTCAGCGGGGATCCTGACCGCAACACACTGACATAGATTCAGGTGAATCTGCAGCCTGATTGGGGTCAGCTGCCCCCAGGCTACTTCCAATCTCCCCCTCACTGGGTACCTGCCAGTGTGTCCCAGACCACGGGCTCCTTAGGATACCAGGCATCAGGAACTCCAGGCCATTCCTCTGTGTACCAGGCATAGGGAAGCTCAGGCAGCTCCTCTAGATGCCAGGCGCCGGGAAGTTCAGGCAGCTCCTCTGGGTACCGAGCACGGGGTAGGTCAGGCCAGCACTCCTCTGGGTACCAGGCAAAGGGGGAGCTTGGGCACCAGCATCTGTTCTCTTTAGCAGCCTCCTTCCAACTGAGCACCGGGGCCGGGCTTTTATACTTCCTGTCCCTCCCCTTGACTTCTGGGGGTGGGGCAGGGACAGGTGGGGGTGGCTCCACCCACTGCCACACCTGTTCTGGCTTGTCCCTCTCAGGTGCAGCGGGGAGTGAGGCCTCCTCACTACCAGCTCCTAATGTATTATTTCTGTATGACACATCATACACAGATTTATTATAATAATGTCATTGCTGTGAATCTTATGATAACACATCACAATGTTTAAGAAAAATAGCTTTGACTTCAATGGTGGCAGGATTTCTCACAAAGGGTCTTTTAAAAGGGTATCATTATTTGAAGTTTTGGAAAGTAATTTTCATTAGTATAGCTCTCTTCTTCCCCTCCCCCTCCCTCAGAGTAGTGATGAGTGCTATAATCAGTCTGGGGTTTGGGAGGGTTGGTGCTAGTGGTGTTGAAGAAGAAATAAAATCAGTTTTGAACCAAAGATCCAGCCTACATTAGAGGGCACTGTGTATTATCCCTATTTTGTTTGTTTTACAAATGAGTAGCCCAATTGTACAAAGGTTAAGTGACTTGCACAAGATCTCACAGGAAGTCAGTGAAAGAGCTGGCAGTACTGGTAGAACCAGAGTCTCCTAATTCCCAGAGCTTGCATCACCACAAAACCATAGTAACACCACAAAACTGCACACCGCACCATAGTAACTTAGCTCAGGAACCAATCCATGCAACAAACCTAGATGCCAACTCTGCCCACATATCTACACCAGCGACACCATCACAGGACCTAACCAGATCAGCC
>NC_133775.1:54213626-54216771 GCF_003597395.2 Chelonoidis abingdonii | reverse complement strand
CTCCCTGATTGAACTAACCTCATTATCTCTAGCTTGCTTGCGTATATATACATCTGCCCCTGGAAATTTCCACTACATTCATCTGACGAAGTGGGTATTCACCTACGAAAGCTCATGCTCCAAAACGTCTGTTAGTCTATAAGGTGCCACAAGATTCTTTGCTGCTTTTACAGATCCAGACTAACACGGCTACCCCTCTGATCTTTTCCAAGAGTCTCCTGCCTAAATTCTAGTTCAGATATTTACATTCTGGCCACTCAATTCCCCCTGCAATTTCAGAAAAGCACCTGTTTCACAATCTGAAGCACCATAGATATAAACTGGTCGTTTTTTCCTGGAAAAGACTATCATTAATATATTGGTTTTTCTAGCTCTTTAAAAGAGCAGAAATTACTGGTGCTCCTGAGAGGCATTATACCAAGAATTTTGGAGACTGAAGTCCACAAGATAGGTAACTGCAGTGCAAGTTTTGTCATACTGCCTCATCAACGGGCCTGAACTCTGACTGAGGAACTACTATTAGGAGTGCAAGAGGGCGCTCTCTCTCTAATGCCATTTAGTCCTTTACCTCTCAAATGAAGACATCAACAATTTGCCATGGTGTAGGTTTGTGATATGGAAACTGCTCTACGGAGGGGACCTACTCATTTCACATAGTTCACTAATAGCAATCATGAAGAAGTGACTGTTAGGACTAACTTAGAACCTAACTAGACATGGAAGGCACCATATCCAATTACTAAGCGACCAGCTCCACCCCATCCGCATCTCACTTTATTGTTCTCTTTTGAAATGACAAAGCAAGTTATTTGGAGACAGGCTGAATTATTATATTTTTAAAACTTAGATGGCATAGCTTGCATTGCTTTCCTAAAGAATTAACATCTTGGTCCAAATCCATCCCTGAAGTAACTGCCTTGACTTTGATGGAGTTTTATCAGGAATAAATACAGCCCATTGTCATCACAAAGATTACAGCTTTTTCCAGCCTCATGAGTCAAGCACACAAGTTCTCTCTCTTTAAAATATATATTTTAAAAGAGCCAGTGGAAAGTTAAAGTATTTTTCCTGTTAAACACTAATGAGAGAAAAACAGAAATAGAAGGTTTGCCCAGGAAACTGCAATTGGCTCAGTTGAGTTTTCCAGACCCAAGAAGGATGTGTCAAATTGTTTTAAATTCCAAAAACTACACTTTGATTGCTGAACAAAGAAAAAATATTAGGCCAAATGGAGGCATTAAAAGTGAATCATTGTCAAGTCTTCATGGTGAGCTGTAGTTTGTTCTTGACAGCACTAATCAGAAATTCTATCATTCTGGGGTAAGTTAAAGACTGCTAGGTTAAATTAATGGTGGTGTAACATCATTGACTTCAGTAGAGTTACACCAGGGCTGCATTTGACCTGCTTGCCTTGTCTAGACTTGTTTTTTCCATTACAGTATTCCTCTGGTGAACCTCCTATGGGTGCTAACAATGGTGGAATGATTAATTCTGACTGGCAGGTGATGTTATTGTAACAAACATGCTGAGCGGAGTTAGGCAACAAAGTTGTTAAAATACTGGTGGCTAGTTTACTTCATGTTCTCATCATTACTAACACAAGTGAAACTAATGGTAGCAACGGTGTGGAAATCTCAGGAAAAGAAGTCTAGGCTAGACGCACTGAAGCAGGAGGGAAGGTGGACAGGTAGTGTGAATACACAGGAATGATTTTTGAAGTTACTGACATGGTCCTGGTGAAGAACCAAAGGATCCTGGACGAAAAGAAGGTTTACCACTCTAAACTATTTGCAGGAAAATACTAAGCTAGTAGAAGGAAAAAGTCTAGCTTGAGAGTGGAAGAGGTAACTTCTGTTCAATCTCTGCAATGGTGATGAAGGACCTGAGGCAGTTAGGGGTGTGCTTTCTTATAAAGAACAGAGCAATGATATCACCCTGTGTGAAATCTCATACACAGCTCATCAAACTGTGATTTTCAAGGCAGTTCCACAACTTGATACGAGGGGCACCTTATCCCACCAGTGGGAATGCACAAAGGCCCCCTAAGACGAACTGCAAGTTAACTTCAATGGAATTCACAGCGGCTGTGAAACTGAAAACAGAATTTGAACTAAGGAGCCTGTTAGAGAAAATGATGGAAGTGGTGCAGTTAGTGAAGGAATAGCATCAGTATTATCTTTGCTCTACTCTACTCTGATCTAATTTGCACCAGTGCAAATTAGCCATAAAGCAGATTTAGCTGGCTACCTAAATTCTGTAGAGATTCCCCCGCTCCCTTTAATCTTTCAGTTATAGTAATCTGTGTTGTTAGTTATAACTTACAGTGAAAGACATTCAGACAGAGGTATGATATTAAATGTTATGGTGTCCTTTTGTATTTGTATAGTTAAATGTTCAGAAATTATACTTAAACATGTCAGAATCCCTGATAGCTAATAATATTGACTGAATTATGTTCTACATAAATTCCTGTGGCTAGCTATGTACTTTTATGGTGCACCATCACCATATTGTCTGAGTGTCTCCAAGTATTTATGGATTCATGAATTAAAATGGTACATTTTACAAATGAGGAGGCTGAGATTCCGAGTAATTGTGATTTGCCTATGGTCACACAGGAAGTCTGTGGCAGAGCTGGGAAATTAATCCATTTCCTTAGTTACAGTTCAGAGCGTCAACTCCAAGGCTATTCTTCCCTTTGAGAGCCAAGAACTTTTGACTTCTTCTCATAGAGCTAACTCTGGCCTGGTCTACACTAAGCATTTAAACCGATTTTAGCAGCGTTAAACCGATTTAACGCTGTACCCGTCCACACAACTAGGCCTTTTATATCGATATAAAGGGCTCTTTAAATCGGTTTCTGTACTCCTCCTCAATGAGAGAAGTAGCGCTAAAATCGGTATTACCATATCGGATTAGGGTTAGTGTGGCCGCAAATCGACGGTATTGGCCTCCGGGCGGAATCCCACAGTGCACCATTGAGACCGCTCTGGGCAGCAATCTCAACTCTGATTCACTGGTCAGGTAGACAGGAAAAGCCCCGCGAACTTTTGAATTTCATTTCCTGTTTGGCCAGCGTGGAGCTCTGATCAGCACAGGTGACCCCACAGAGCTCATCAGCACAGGTAACAATGCAGTCTCCTGA
>NC_133775.1:54200095-54211441 GCF_003597395.2 Chelonoidis abingdonii | reverse complement strand
GGCTGCTCTCATCTTGGTATTCTGGCGTTTCAGGGCAGGGGAAAGCAAGTCACAAAGTTCCATGAAAGTGCCCTTACGCATGCGAAAGTTTCGCAGCCTCTGCGAATCGTCCCACACCTGCAAAACTATGCGGTCCCACCAGTCTGTGCTTGTTTCCGGGCCCCAAATCAGCGTTCAATGGCTAGAACCTGCCCCATTACCAGCAGGATCTCCAAAGCGCAGGGGCCTGTGGTTTGAGAGAATTCTGTGTCCATGTCCTCATTACTCTCGTTGCCACGCTGCCGTAGCCGCCTCCTCCTCCTCTCCTGGCTTTGCAGGTCCCAGTTCAGCATAGACTGCATGAGAATGCGCGAGGTGTTTACAATGTCCACGATTGCGGTATTGATCTGAGCAGGGTCCATGCGTGCCATGGTATGGCATCTGCACAGTTCACCCAGGAAAAAAGGCACGAACGGTTGTCTGATGCTTTCAGGGAGGGAGGGGTGCTTCACTTCTCTCGCCTCTCAGGCTTGCGGCTCCTAAGCTGATTGGCGCTGAAAGCCTGGGAGGCGGGAGAAGTGAAGTTGCGATGGTGTGCTCAGGGTGGAGGCGGAGCAGGGGTGAGCTGGGATGCGGGGGTGTGCCTCAGGGTGGAGGGTGGGTGGGGAGCTGCCAAATGGGGGGCACCTCAGGGCAGAGGGGGGGAGATACTGAGGGGGTGTGCTCAGGGTGGGGGCTTGGGAACGGGGGAGGGCGCAAGGTGGAAGTTTCACCTAGGGCCCGAAACATCCTTGCACTGGCCCTGCTTGCATGGCTTCCTACATGCAAATTGGGCATACGTGTACTAATCTGCCTCAAAAGGGCATTCTGAGGATTAATTAGTAAAGGTTTATAAAGCACTTTGAAGATTAAAAACTTTATAAGTGCTAGGTATTGTATGGGAAAGGTGTTTCCATTGGTTCAATTTAGATTTGCATAATCACAGGACCTGGATAACTAAAATTAGCACACATATTTGTACTCATTGTCCGAAAGGCTTTCATTCTGCTTTATGATTTGTGGAAACAGTGTGGATACTTTTGGCTGTCATGTTCAAATTCAAGTGCAAAACAGCATGCAACTAATTTTGAATCTTTTAATGACTCAAACCTCCAAATCCTATTACAGATTCATGCATTTCACACTTCAATACATACACTTCAATGAGCGAGCAATATTTAGTAAAGAGTTGTGACAGACACATGAAGACGCAAAGGCTGAGACACTCGCATACATGAAAAATCTCCCTATAAAATTTAATTCAAAGCTTTTCTCTTCTACATTTGAAGTCTGACAGAAAGCTAGTGAGAATGCTAGAAGAAGCTGATACAATTCTTTTATGATGGTTTGTTCTAAAGGAAGGATCAGTGGATCTGATTCAAATCAAATTGTGTAATTTGTACAGTCATCAAATTGTGTAATTATTCATTTCAGTTAGCATGACAGACTCTGGGCTTTCAGCCAAACTTACGGGGCAAGTCTACCTATGCGCACACACATGGATAGGAGTTCACACATACAGAATCTCTCTCTTTCTCTCTCTCTGTAGATAGATTAGATAGCCACACCCCTCTCTCTCTCTCTCTCTCTCTCTTTATAGTTTGCATGGGTCCAATCCTGCAAATAATCAAACGTGTAAGTCTTTACAGGATCAGACCCCATGCCTGCCTTTTAAAAGCAGTGCTGCTTAGCAACTTGTTTGTTTTGTTTTGTTTTTGTTTTTTGTCTGTAAAACTGGAAGCCTTGCAAGTCGTAAACAAATATTTTGGTCTGTTAGGAGGTCTGAGTTAAATTAAGTGAGGTCTCCTACCCCAACAGTATACACCCTTTTTTTCAACATGGTAAAAATTTCCATCCAGGGTTTGGAGGAGGAGAGGATGCAGGAATACAGGACACAGCGTTTAAAATGGGAATCTCTCTCTCTTTAAATAAAGGAAGTAAACACTGACTCACAGGAAGATTTAAACCACCATGGAAAAAGACATCCTGAAAGGATAAAAATAAATTCATTTGAAATTTTTAAGATGATGTATACTGTTTTAAAGTGAAAATATTTTCATTTTATTCCAGGAAAAATGGTTACAGCACACATCCTTGCATTCCACACTGCGTTTCAAGGGGGGAAAATAGGATAGGGTAGGTAATGTGACATTCTAACTTCTAAAGATTTTTAATCATGTTCTGCTAGATATTTTCATGCAATCAAATTTCATTCATCTTTCCAGACTGGCTGCATAAGCTTGACAAAGGGAGGCGGTGTATCTAGTGATTTCAGCAAGGGCCTGAGACTCAGTACTCCTGGGTTCTATTATTGATTTGTCTATGGGCAAGTCCTTTAGAGCCAAATTTCCAAAGGTATTTTGGCACCTAATGATGTAGTAAGTACCTAGTGGGATTTTTCAAAAGTGGCTAAGCAGGTTAGATGCCTAAATCCCATGGAATGTAGGCACTTGTAAAAAGCCCACTAGGCATTTATCAGCATCTTCGGATGCCCAAATACTTTTGAAAATCAGGCCCTTTAAAGTCTGTATGCCTCAGTTTTCTCTTCTCTAACATGGGAATAATAATCATACTGTTTGTTGCCCCATTTCTCAAATGGAGAAAGCTTCCAGGGCCTTGCAGGTCAGTTCCAATTGCAAGGGAAATAAGTGATGCCACATCATGTAATTTCTTAGTGTTATTTACAAAATGTACACAAATTCTGATTACTTGAACAGAGTGAGTCAAACTGCACATGGATACCCCCCTCTTACAGAAACTTTGGCTAAGTCCCTGCCTTTTCCCCCATGGTAAGTCTAGACTACAATTACAAGGAGAGTTTGTGGCTCGACTAGATGTTCCTGGAGCAATAAAGCCACAGTAGCGGGTTCTTCATCAGGGAGGTTGTACAAGTCCACCCTGAACCCTGGGAAATTACACACAGGGCTAACCTGTGCTGACCCAGTCTGAGCTCAGTTTAAATTTAGCTAGCTTATTTCCTGGGAGTAGTGAAGCTGCAGCAGCACATGATCCGATACACGCAGGCGACCCCTGCACGTGCCGCCCTGTGGAGAGCCTTTGGAGGGTTTGTTCACATACATCAGAATGCAAGACTGACCCTACCTAGCAGCATTATCTTACAGACTTCGTCTTTAGCCAGGCAACCTGGTGGCTCCAGGACATAGCAAAGCAGACCCCTCCTGGGCCGCAGATGGAATGGGAGTTGGTCCATCCCCTCCTGTTGGCAGGAATGCCACACCAGCCTCTTACCATTTTGTTTGTAAAATGTCTCTCTAATATTGTGTGGGAAGGTGGTGGGTGAGGCAATATCTTTTATTGGACCAACTTCTGTTGGTGAAAGAGACAAGTTTTTGAGCTTACACGGAGCTGCTGCTTATACAATATTAGCTATCAGACAAATATAGGCTAATTTGGCTAAAAAATTTAATTCCTTTCTCACACATTGATGCTGCACTTTGGGGCAAGCAGTGCTCATTGGTTATATCATGGGAGAGCAGAGTTCTCCCAGAGAAAGAAACTTGGCACAGGGACTTGGCTTACCTGGCAGTTAGAGTGGTTAATGTTTTTGGTGGGAAGGGACCTCAGACAAATTTGAGAAGACTTTTTAGAAATCTTTGATTAATTTCTAGTGGATGGAGACAAAGATAAGCAGCAGAGAATCCTGTGGCACCTTATAGACTAACAGACGTTTTGGAGCGTGAGCTTTCGTGGGTGAATACTCACTTTGTCAGACGCAGGTAGTGGAAATACAAAGATGTCACTCTCCTTTTCCCTCTCTGCCCCCCTTCCTTCCTTTCTTTCCTTCCCTTTCTATTTCTTCAGTTTTTTGTTATTTTTCCTCCCTTTATTTCTGGGGAAAATGTAAATAAAAATATAAATTTAAAAACTGCAGGATTGGGACCATAAGATACTAAGCAAAAGGTAGCTGCATTGGTTCTTGTGACATTGGTAACAGGAAAAAATAGAGGATGCTGTTTGTTAAATGAACGAGCAAAAGATGTCAGGAAAAGATTTTGTTTGAGCATCTAAAATGGCTAAAACATATTAACAATTACTTTAAAATATGTAGCCAATGTTCCATTAAAACAAAAGATGGTTGAAAACATTTAGAAAGTGTAAAGTTAAAGTGATCTTTTAATTTGTGTTAAGATTAAGGTGTCACTTTGTATGTTTAATATTCTTTTGGTATGGGATTTTAAACCTCACACACTTAACATTTTGACACTCAAGGCTGCCTTTGTATAAGCTGATGTTGCCATGATCACTAATCCTAGAAGAGCTTGTGGTAGGGAAATAATATTATCTGAACTGGAGAAGAAAAGCGGTATTTTATGTATTTGCATTGGTTAGAGCCATGATAAATGTATTTTTTTAACACAAGAAAATGTTATAATGTTTAGTGACTTTTCTGGAAAAAGATTTTAGATTGTGTGTAAAAAATCTATCTTTCTGTTATGTAGTCTTAGTCACAAAATGATGTATTCAGCTTTAGTAATGTCACTTTGCAGCATTAGTGCCAATTATTTTTAAAAGGAATCAAGTCATTATTAAGATTACATATTTGGTGGAGTCTGATTAGAGATTGACAGCTACCATGGATTTGTAAGGGGCCAGGGAGAACATTAATGAAATTCATGGACCTCTTCAGTACAACTGTATCTAACAGAAGAATGAAGCAATAAATAAGGAACATATTCAAAAACATTTTATAAGATTGAATACTGCTAATGATTATTAGCTAAAATACCAAGCATCAGATCATGTCCCCTTAAAAATCCCACAGAAAGAGACGTTTAGAAATCTGCATTTATTGGGCACTTTTGTCAGTGAGGCTGAGCCTAAGCAGCAGTGTCTACAGCAGGGCTCTGTGAAGGCAGGGGGATGGACGGGGTCTCCTTGTAAACACCCCTCCCTTCATGCCCTTGAGGACTTTCCAGGACAAGATAATACTGCCTCTGGGCATGATTGGCAAGAGAAAATCTTTGGAGAATTAAAAGAGTTTGTCACAGTGGAACCTGTACTGAGCTACTGTAACTGATCCATGTCATGTGACTGGGACCAGATAATAAATCAGTCTTTATCATTATTCCCGTGTGTCATAACTCTGTTGCAATGGATAGCTCAGTGTATTGTTTGTGCTTAAAGACAGCTCTGTAGGTTGAATATAATTAAGATATTAAAAGTCTATGAGCTAATTACAATCTGAAACCAATCAGGCTTGCCTCTTTTGTTCCAAACATAGAGAGATGTAAGATCTTCTGTCACTACTTTCTGATAATACACAGATGATGAGAAACAAGAAAATCGTATAAAGCTTTTTTTGTAAATCAGATTGGAGGACTACTATCTGCAGAGTGGATTACTGACAGGAACTGAGAACAGATGGCTGGGACAGCCAAACTCAGTGTGGTAGGAAAAAAATTGAAGGGAGACAATCTCCTTCATAAGAGTACATTATTCGGGAAAAAGGCTAAAAATCACATAGGCTTTTGTGCTATTATTCCTTCTAGCACCAGCTTATCCTAGACCAGGGGTGCCCAACCTTTGTCCCATGGGCCATACATGGCCCACCAGAGCATTTCATAAGGCCTGGAGCCTGCTTCAACACAATATACTAATGGCCGATTCATTAGTGTTTTGTCATCATGTTTACATCATTTTAGTTTACACAAGTATGTAAATAGACTATACTGTACATAGAAACAATCTGTCTAAATACATACGAAACAAACTGAACTTAAAATATAAATCTGTTTGGCCCACACAAGGTTGTGCTTATGTAACACTGACAGACCCTGGTAATCGTCGGGCAGAATCAAACTGGGGATGTAGAGGCTGCATGTAGAGGCTCATGCTACTAAAGTCAACTGGCTTTTAGCTAAGTCTGTAGAGCAGACTCATTTATCTCTCTCTCCAATGGGACAGAAAACCACACCCTGGAGGTATGTGGGTTACACTTAGATTTATGTGCCTCTCCTATGTAATTTAGTTGGATACCAGTGTCCTAGACAGTAGTACAGGCTTTGTTATTTAAGTTCTGGGCCAAATCCTGCCTATTTTACATAACTATCCCAGGGAAGTCAAGGGGACTGCTCCTGACTAGATTCTAATAACCTTTAACCTGAATGATTATACTACTATACAAGTAATTCCAGTGAAATCAATGGGCCTATGAGGTGCTTTGCTAGATTGGGTCAGAATGCTCAGTACATTGTAGGATTGAGCCTATAGTGACTTTCACCTGACATACCACAAAGAGAGCTTATGAGCCCTGCATCCCTTCTGAGAGCTAAATAAATATTATCAGTCTCATTTTATGGATGTTGAAGTGGAGGCACACATGTTAAGTGACTTGGCAAGTCAGCCATTTCCAGAGCTGGGAAGAGAGAACCTAGTGAATTTTTACACCCAATCCCCTGCTCTAATCACTAGACCACACCCCCAACATAAAATGATGTTATGTTTGTTATGTATCTGCAAAATAAAAAATAATAAAAATAAACAATAAAATAAAAAATTCATTAAAAAACAAGAATGCACAATTAGTTTCTTTGAATTGCAAAACGAACCCTGATCTTAGGTACAGCATATGCCAGAAGAGTAAATGTTCAAAACATTGCCCATTTCACAGAATCACAGAATCTCAGGGTTGAAAGGGACCTCAGGAGATCATCTAATCCAACCCCCCCACTCAAAGCAGGACCAATCCCCAGACAATTTGTAAGCCTATGTTTCTTGATGTCCAAAATGGTTGAACAATTGGAAAGAACCATGCTGTGTTGTCAGTGTCTCAATTGTGTCGGCAAGATACTGTATATGCAGAGTCAATTACATATTTAAATGCGTCAAGATTGGGTTGTTTTTGTTTTTGGCCATTTACTAGACTTCCATTGTGGAGCTACAGAAAGTGGAATTTGTTTAATTTTATACCAAATATATGGACAAAGTTAACTTTACATAGGGTGACCAGACAGCAAGTGTGAAAAATTGGGACAGGGGGTGGGGGGGTAATAGGAGCCGATATAAGAAAAAGACCCAAAAATCGGGACTGGCCATATAAAATCGGGACATCTGGTCACCCTAACTTTACACTTTCCAGACAACATGCATTTCGGAGTGAGGTGCTGGAACGAAACTCCCCTTGTTAAATTCTGCCTCCAAATGCATAATTATGCAATGGGAGTGAGGGGGCTCTGAGCCTTCTCTCATACGTAATGTGAGAACAGTCACAACACAGCTTAGAGTTTGTGAAATGCTTGAAGATGAAAGGCACTTAAAAATGTCATTATTCCTCTATTATAATAGGCTCTGCATGTACATTCCTCAAGAGGATAACATACTCCCTTGCTCGCATTCCTTTCATCTCCATACAAATGTTTTTCATTTCTTTATAGTCCATCAATGAGGGTAGCAATTTAATTGTTTCTTCTCTGGTGAGTTAATTTTGTTTGACATTAACATCTTTTCTCTAGGTGTGTGGGTGGGGAAGAGGAATTTAGTTCAGTAATATCTGAGAACTAAATTTTTATTTTTATGTGAAAATAGGTGGCACAGACAGAATGATGCATTAAAGTAGGAACATAACATTTTAATTCTTATGAGTAGTGTCCTGTGGAAAGGAATAACTCACTTGTTTGGTTATTTAAAACAACAGGCAATTAAATTGCCAATACTGGGATTTGATCAACTCTGTTGTTGTTTAGACAGTTACCAGTTTTTTGTCTGAAAGACTTTCATAGGAATAGATTTAGAAACAGTGGATACAATCACTTTTATAAACTGCAGTGATCACCTTCCTGTCACAGAATTTTCAGTCAACAAAGTTTATGAAATGGGAGGGCCTGAGCCCTGGAGTGGAAGATAGGATTAGAATATGAGATTTCCAAACTCTGACACTGTCTCCCTTTGTGGTCTTCTGCAAATTATTTAGGTCCTCATCCCTCAGTCTACTGACAGCATTAAGTGGCTAGAGCTAACTGGTGGAGAGTTCCTGTTGCAGAGAGGCACACCAGGGCTTTGTGCCAGATGCACCTGATCCCAGCATAAGGGGAAGAAGTGTAGCATAGGTGGAGCAAAACACTGCCCCCACCCCCAAACAAATTACAGCAGACTCCATGCTGCTCTAGCATTTGCTGGGACCAGGCTTCCAAGGATCAGGGAGCCATAACTAGCTCCTTGCTGCTGCCACTCTCCACTACATGCAACATATGCTAAGATGTAGCAGATCATTAGGGCCTTAGCACTATTTCTCAACCATCTCATGTACAAAATGGGGTAATGATATTTTTACTAGGGTTGCCATGGCGCATAACTGTATAGTACTTTCAAAATGAGGAACACTTTATACTGTAAGGGCTCAAACCAAAGCCTGTGATGTCAGTGGAATGACTCTGACTTCATTGGGCTATATAGATCAGGCCTTAAATACTTAGTTTTACTGAGACTGAGAATTCTGTGAAAATTATTATCTGCTTCACTGCTGCTCAATATGCTAGATATGTTGGGCAAATTGCATCTGTGTTGGCCCAGGTATCAAGTGTGTCATGATATTTTGTATTGGGATTTAAAGAAAAAGTTAGAACAAATATGTTTACTCAGTGTGGCTCAAATCGCAAGGTAATGTTTCTTTCTTTTCTTTCTCTTTTACTTAATAGTCCTGAGGAATTGCTCGGCAGTGCAGTGGGTGGCCAATACACTTTTTCCACTTGCAGAAGCTGGTCAAATTTAGTCACCAATAAAACTTACAGTAAGCCTTATAACCCAACTGTTGATTTGGCAACTTCATCTTTCCTGGTAGCTAACCCTCAGATGTTCCTATTTTTAAACGTGATTTCCCCAAAACTCCAGATTTCTGAATAAATCGACTGCTCTTTTATGTGTGCATATGAGGGTACTATAAGCTTTAACAGACTCCACTTCAGGAGTTCACTGATCATGATTATTAGTCACATTTTAAGCCATAGCCTACAGTAAAGTCATAATTGAGTAAGTGAACATGGTTACCATGTAGTTGTCCCATTTGCAATTGGGACCATCGCCTAACTGTGTCTTCATTACTGGGTTAATACCCTTGACAAGGAATTGACATAGGAATTTGAGACAAGTATGCCAGTTTTGGTGGTGGTTTTTGGGATGGGGAATTGGAGTGAGATAATACTCATTTCGTGTGCATCAAATGTAACAACTTCACTCTGGCCTGCACTGTACGTAGACTGGAGCCTGGATGATTTCATAGCTCATTACTGATAGCCTGAAATATCCAGTCACATAATGACAGACAGAATTATCCAAGATTCTCAGCTGATGCACTGGACTCCTCCAGGGAGGCTTCAGAGAATCAGTGGGAGTGGGAAGCAGGCACCACTCTCTTCTCCAGTGCACTGTGTCCAGGCCACAAAAAACGGGCTTATGGATCTCCGTGGAAGTTGCTAGGGTTTCTCAGGGAACTCTATAATTCTAGGTGCCATAGTGTTTATAGACCTTCAAGGCTATAGCACTTCCATTAAACAGGCCATCTTCATATGTTAATGGTTGATGATTGTGCATTGGACAAGGTTAAAAATATGCTCTCACTCATATGCATAGTAGCTTAAAGAGTTCCACCAGGAACATCCTTATGCAAAGAATGTATCAGGTTCACAGGTAAGGAAGGTGCTAAAAAAACAAAGTTAAAGGAACGGCACAACTGAAATAAAAGATTTAAAAAATGCAAATAAGAAGGAAGAACATGAGAAATATTAAACTAAACTCAGAAAGTTGTTTACAAATGCAATAAAATCCTGTTATCCAAGACAAGCACACAAAGCAAAAGAGGTAACATATTACCTGAATTAGGTAATGTCCATCGTGTATATACATCACTTAAATAAAAATCTCAGGCCTGATTCTGAGAACACTTACGTTGTTGTAAAACTTATGCCGCTCCACTGACTTCAGTAGAGTTACTTCTGATTTATACCTGATTGTCTTCTAAAATTTGAACCCCTGTTTATCTAAAGAAATTCCATGTCCTCTGTTCCCCTAGTCCTCAACCAGGGGTCTGGGGCCCCCTGTGGGGGTGTGTTTAAGCAGGTTTCAGGGCATCTGCCAACCAGACCTTGTGTTAGACTTGCTGGAGCCCAGGTCAGAAAGCTGAAGCCTGCAGCCCCGAACCCTGCCATCCAGGACTAAAGCCAAAGGCTGAGTAACTTAACTTCACGGGGTCCCCTGTGGTGTGGGGCTCTGGACAGTTGCCCTGCTTGTTTCCCCCTAATGCTAGCCCTGGCTTTTATATGCAGAAAAACAGTTGTGGCATAGGTGGGCCATGGAGTTTTTATAGTATGTTAGGCGGAGTGAAAATAAAAGGTTGAGAACCCTCTTCCATTCAATAAACAGAGTCCTACTCTTTTATGGTATGATCCAGTACCAAGTGAGGTCAGTGAAATAGATCTCGCTTATTTCAATAGGAATAGGATTAGGCTTTTACTGTATAAACAAAACTAAACTGCAAATCAAAATATGTTCCTTGCAAAAGTCCCAGAGTGCTTTATGCTTTGAGGTTGTTTAAAAGCTGCAGCCAACATTAAACTTTTAATTTTTTTCTTTGAAAACTAAAACACTGCAGTGACCAGGCCTCAGCTAGACTATGGTTATTGGGAGGAGAGGGAAAGGCAAACCAATAAAATGGAGATAACCTTAAATTTTAAACTTTATAAAGGAAAAAAACCAGAAATTTGGCAGGAATAAAAAAATAGTAGAATAATATAAAGAAACATCAAATACTGGCGTAGAAAAATAATAAACTGAAAATTACCATCACAATAAAAGACATCTTTTCAAAAACACATTGTGTCACACTAAGAGGGAATCAACTCTTCTTTTCTCAGGCTGAAAAGGCCAGCTGAGATTTTTGGGTTTTCCATCTTGTATGTACTGTGTTATGTCCTCAGGAACACCATCCAAAAACTCCTCCATTTGTATGAAGCGGTGCAGTTCGTCCAGGGATTTAACATTGGTTCCTGATATCCAGGACTCATAATGCTTTCCAGTGTAGTAGGCGTGTCTGGGAAATGACAACTCTGGTTTCCACTTTTGGGTTCTGAAACGCCGACGGGCATGATCTGGGGTTATCCCCATTCTGAATCTGGCCTTGGTTTGAAACAGTTTATAATCGTTCATTTTGTCCTTTGGCATTTCAGCCGCCACCTCTGCTAAGGGTCCGCTGAGCTGTGACCTCAGCTCTACCATGTACTGGTCTTCAGGGATGCTGTACCCAAGGCAAGCCCTTTCAAAATTTTCTAAGAAGGCCTCAGTGTCATCACCTGCCTTGTAGGTGGGAAATTTCTTGTG
>NC_133775.1:54104784-54198721 GCF_003597395.2 Chelonoidis abingdonii | reverse complement strand
CATTCCAGCAACTACACACATGTAAATACAAAAACAATATAAAAACCTATATTGTCTTATACCTGTACTTACAACTGGGAAACAGAAGATTAGAAGCTTGAAGATAGAAAGATCCCTCTCATAGCCGAGAGACAGACAAAAAACACACACCCCAAAATTCCCTCCCTGAGCTTTGAAAAAAATCCAGTTTCCTGATTGGTCCTCTGGTCAGGTGTTTGGTTCCCTTCGTTAACCCTTTACAGGTAAAAGAAACATTAACCCTTAGCTATCTTTTTATGACACCCACTTTCACCATTCTCCAACTTGCGATGCTCCTTTGCTTTAATGCTGTGATGATGGCAACCCTTTCCAGTAAGTCCACCTGCGAATAACAGCTCCTCACCTGTTTCCAGGCACTGAAACTGTGTTCCCTCTGTCAGTGTCCCAACAGTCACTCCCACTGGTCTTATGCTTTGTGGCTGGACTACTTGGACACTGCCCTTCATAGTCCAGCTTCCTCAACAAATTCCCTTTTTACCCCAGGCAGTCTCTCTTCATCTCCTCCTTCTCTATCCACTTTTCAGTTGCCCCCTGTAGGCACATTGCAAACCCCCTCCTGAGCTCGAGCTGCCCTTTTGTTGACTGTCTTTCTCCCCCAGGACAGCATTTTATCCTGGTGCCCCACAGCTGCAGCAGGTGCTAGTGTTAGGGCCAGGGTCACTACGCTTTTCATATTTTCATATATTTTAAGTTGGAAATGGATTTCACACTGAAGCAGCCTGTTTCTGAGTTATTTCTGGAACATTTAAAAAGACTGAATGTACCACATGGAGGATAGTTAAAAGCAAGTTACAAATGTTGGCTGGACTATAATAACTCAAGACTTTACAAACAGCTCTTTAAGATCAATAGGAAGTGTTATCTGTAAATTGCAAGTGAATATTTTCTAAATGTACTTGCATTAGATAATTCAAGTTCTAACACGCATATCTACTTGGTATCCTGGGTGACTTCAGAATCAGTGAAGCAAAAATAATTAATTGGAGAAGCTCAAAACCAGGGAAGTTAAGGTTTATCCAAGTTTTAAAGGAGAACTTGGTAGATTCTGCATTACTATAGAGGGTGATGACAATTATTCAGGACACTAAGGATATGTCTACACTACGAAATTAGGTCGATTTTATAGAAGTCGATCTTTAGAAATCGATTTTATACAATTGATTGTGTATGTCCCCACTAAGCGCATTAAGTCGGTAGAGTGCGTCCTCAGTACCATGGCTAGCATCGACTCTTGGAGTGGTGCACTGTGGGCAGCTATCCCATAGTTCCCGCAGTCTCTGCTGCCCACTGGAATTCTGGGTTAAGCTTCCAATGCCTGATGGGGCAAAAACATTGTCGCGGGTGGTTTTGGGTACGTGTTGTCAGTCCCCCCTCCCCCTCCTTGAAAGCAACTGCAGACAATCATTTTGCGCCTCTTTTCCTGGGTTACCCATACAGACGCCATAGCACAGCAAGCATGGAACCTGCTCAGGTCACTGCTGCTGTTGTGAGCATTGTAAACACCTTGCACATTATACTGCAGTGTGTGCAGAACCTGGCTAAGAGACGGCAGCACAAGGATGATTGTGAGGAGGAAATGGACACAGATGTTCCTGAAAGCACGGGATTTGGCAATTGGGTCATAATGGTGGCAGTGGTGCTGGTTGATACAGTGAAACACTGATTCTGGGCCCTGCAAACAAGCAGAGCCTGGTGGGACCGCATAGTGTTGCAGGTAGGGATGTTTCCAAATTACTGCAAAACTTTTGCATGCGTAAGGCCATTTTCCTGGAACTTTGTGAGTTGCTTTCCCCCACCCTGAAATGCAGGAATATCAATATGACAGCTGGCCTGACAGTTGAGAAGTGAGTGGCGATAGCCCTGTGGAAGCTTGCAATGCCTGACTGCTACCAGTCAGTTGGGAATCAATTTGGAGTGGGCAAATCTACTGTGGGGACTGCTGTGATTCAAGTAGCCAGTGCAGTCGCTGACATTCTGCTATCAAGGGTAGTGACGCTGAGAAATATGCAGGTCATAGTGGATGGCCTTGCTGCAATGGGTTTCCCTAACTGTGGTGCAGCAATAGGGATATGTGTTCCGTCTATCTTGGCACTTGACCACCTTGCCAACGAGTATATAAACCACACGGGGTACTTCTCAATGGTGCTGCGAGCACTGGTGGATCACAAGGAATGTTTCACTGACATCAGCATAGAATGGCCGGGAAAGGTGCATGACACTAGCATCTTTAGGAACTTGAGGCTGTTTGAACAGCTGCAAGAAGAGACTTATCTCCTATACCAGAAAATTACTGTGAGGAATGTTGAAATGCCAACAGTTATCCTTGGAGACCCAGCCTACCCCTTGCTCATGAAGCTGTACATAGGCAGCCTGGACAGTAGTAAGGAGCAGTTCAACAATAGGCTGAGCAAGTGCAGAATGGTGGTAGAATGTGCCTTTGGACATTTAAAAGCTTGCTGGCACTGTTTTTGCTGACTAGGTTAGACCTCAGAGCAACCAGTATTCCCATTGTTATTGCTGCTTGCTGTGTGCGCCATAATATGTGTGAGAGTCAGGGGGAGATGTTTATGCCGGGATGGGAGGTTGAGGCAAATCACCTGGCGACTCTTTCACAGTGAATCAAGCAATTCATAGCAGACAGCACATGTGTTTTGGGTGCAAGGTCGCATTTTGCCTTTTATATTGAGCTCCTGCCTGTATGGTAACACATCACACATGGCTGGGCAACAGAATTTGGTTTCCAGGCAGCCATGGTAAGCCAAAGGATACACGGGGTTTGCTTCTAACGCCTTCATAACATGTGGGAATGGTTTCAAACTGCAGCACCCTTCTTTCCCATAGTAAGCAATGCCAGTTGGGTTTGCCATTTAAAAGAAGGATCTGTGGTTTTCGGGTGGATCTACAGCACACCCCTTCCCCCACCGCACCGCATGGCTATGCTCTGGGATGATACCTTCCCCCCACTGCATGGCTATTCTCAGGGATGATCCCTTTTAGCCAAGCGCAAACAGCACAGCATGACCGGGGTCCTTTTACAGTTCCCTTACAAAAATTCCCCTATTTCAACCAAGTGACCATGAATGAGATCACTCTCCTGAGGCTAATACAGAAAGATATAGACCGAATGTTGCTTGAATGTGACCAAGATCCAGGACCATTCACTGCCATGCTATGTGCTGCAGTGATTCCAGACTACTTGCTACTGGCTTGGCATGGGAAAGTGTCCTACCGTAGAGGACCAAATGAGGCAACTCTCCCCACAAACCTTTTGCAAAAGCTTTCAGAGTACCTCCAGAAGAGCTTCATGGAGATGTCCCTGGATTCCCGCTCCATCCCCAGACACATTAACAGATTTTTCCAGTAGTTGTACTGGCCATGAATGCATCCCAAGTCTTCAGGGCAAATCAAACATTAAACACTATTGCTTTTAAACCATGTACTGTAGGTACAAATGAGCACTCACCAGAGGTACCTTCAGGGTCTGGGAACCCACCTTGGGAGGGTATTGGCTCCAGAGTGATGAAAAGGTCCTGGCTCCTGAAGAGAATGGATTTACTGCTTACCTGCTGCGCATTCTCCTCCTCCTCCTCCTCTTCTTCCTCCACAAAATCCTCCTCCCTGTTGTGTGAGACTTCCCCCCTTTAGGTGTCCATGGACAGTGGTGGGGTGCTGGTAGGGTCCCCCCTCTAGAATGCCATGCAGCTGATCATAGAAGGGGCATATATGGGGCTCTGACCCAGAGTGACCGTTTGCCTCCTTTGTCTTTTGGTTGGCTTGCCTGAGCTCCTTAACTTTCACGCGGCACTGCTGTGTGCCCCTGTTGTAGCCTCTGTCCATCATGCCCTGTGTGATTTTGGCGCATATATTAGCATTTCTTCTTTTTGTTCGGAGTTCTGCCTGCACAGATTCTTCTCCCCATACAGCAATCAGATCCAGTGTCTCCTGTTTCCTCCATGCTGGAGCTTGTTTAGGATTCTGGGTGGACTGCATGATCACCTGTGCTGCTAAGCTCACTATGCTAACCAAACAGGAAATGAAATTCAAAATTTCCTGGGGTTTTTCCTGTGTACCTGGCTAGTGCATCAGAGTTGAAAGTGCTGTCCAGAGCAGTCACATTGGAGCCTCTGGGATAGCTTCCGGAGACCAATAATGTCAAATTGTGTCTGTACTACCCCAGATTTGACCCAGCAAGGTCGATTTTAGCACTACTCCCCTCGCCGGGGAGGAGTACAGAAATCGATTTTAAGACCCCTTTAGATTGACGGAATTGGGTTGGTTGTGTAGACGCATTCATTACAAAATTGACCTAACCCGGCTAAATTTGACCTAACCCCCTAGTGTAGACCAGGGCTTAGTTTAAAAATGTTTGTTTCCAAGGAACTAACAGTATGTAAACATTTAAAAGTACCACTAGCCTCCTGGGACCAACCTATTAATTACAAACTGCAAATTTAACTAGTGCATAGGTGTGAAAAATTAGAAGAGTGAATACACAGAAATATTTTCTGAAAGAAGTTGCCTAGCTCAAAAGGATTTTTTAAAGAGATTGTAACTGACCCAAATCCCCATCTGAAATAAATCATGGTAGCTCTATTGACTTCAATGAAGTGATGTAGACTGACCCTAGCTAAGGATCTCACCCTTTTACTAGAGGGCAGTTCTCCAATCTGAATTATGGAATGAGGTCTCACAGGGTGGTCTGTACTTGTTTTAGGCCAGACCTGCTTTTCATGTATAGATATATTTTATTGTGACAGAGTTTTACTGGGATATAAAGTGAAATAACCAACATAGAGATAGAGCAGCATTTGGATCTTCACAGTAAGTAGGTTGACATGTAGCACGTGACATTTCATTTTCATTAATACAGAATAATAAAGTGTTCTAAAATATTTAGCACACTTCACACAAAAAACAATTGGAGGAAGACCTGAAAGGGCCAGATGCCAGAATGGATATTGGATTATAACCTAGAGTGGAGATTACAGAAATTAAGGCCCAGTATTTTAGCCATGCTGAAGCTACTTTACACTGGTAGACCAGTGTGCACCTGGTGGATCCAGGTAGCAAAATATCATCCCTGCCTTGCTACAGCCTGATTGACCTACCTCATCCCTCCAATTTAGGGGACATGACCATAGAGTCTCTACTCCCCAGCTGCCCAAAATGGCCATGTGAGGCAGCTGGCATTGTGGAGCAAACCTGATGCTGCTCTACCTTTTCAGCAAGGACTGGACTAGCGTCTGGATGTCCCAGGACAGCAGGGAAATAAAGGTAGCTTAAATCAACCTTTGCCTCCTGTTTCCATCCCTGCACTGAGCTGCACAGAGTACTTCTTGAACAAAGCCAAAGATCCTGTGCTATATTTTTAAATGAAAAATAACAAGACAAGATGTGCAGTATATATTTGATGCAAAAAAAAATTCATTTATGCAATGTAAAGGTTCAGATTTTAAACAAAGAGGCCAGATAACACTGTGTTCTATATCCTTCCACTTTGGAATTTTCATTCCTGGGGCTTTTTGTTACAAGATCACACATACTAACTGGACAATGAGTCAAATTTTTGGCAGATATGGGCTTACTACGTAAGGTAGTATACCTGAAGAGAAACATTTTAACTTGGAAAGGAGCAGTGAGTCATTATCTAGAAACAGAACTTTCTCAAATGCTTAAGAAATGATATAGATGATACAGCAGAGCAAAAGGATCCAGAAAAAGTTTAAAAGAGAGAAATATTGGTAAATGGTATATAGTCACAGGATACATAAGTCCTGAAGTAAAGCCTAGTGATTTATTTTCAGGTATTGATCCTGTGATAGTGTTTTATGAAGATGGCTTCATTCCATTTATACTAAATGACTGTAGATGTAATCTTTTTATCTGGTGGATTTTGGTGTATTGGGAAGACTTGTTCCCCCTGATAAATATACTCTATTTGCATTTCTGTAGGTATATATTTGTTCAGTCTGTTACTATATTTTACATGATTAATTCCAGTTAAGTGTTCTGTGTCCCTTCTCATCCATGAACCTATAATTCTTGTCATCTCACCAGGGCCACTTTTTGGAGGTATTTCTGTATTCTGATATTAAAAGTGCCATGCCATGTTATTCTGGTTTAACAAAGTCTGAGTTATCACAGTTGACAATTCAGAAATCTGATTAGCCAACAATTATTCTGTTTTGTATAGCCATG
The DNA here is from genome assembly GCF_003597395.2 of Chelonoidis abingdonii. Classification (NCBI taxonomy): domain Eukaryota; kingdom Metazoa; phylum Chordata; order Testudines; family Testudinidae; genus Chelonoidis; species Chelonoidis abingdonii. The sequence continues at coordinate 54,192,484 of NC_133775.1, read as the reverse complement.
ATCAAAACTAAACAGAAAATTTTATTACCAGAAATATAAAATAAGCTAAATCAGAAAAGGTTTTTCCACAGTTTTGTCTGTGCAGTTGCAACCAGTATCACAAAACAATTTTGCACGACTATTTGGGTTTATAGGGAAACAAGATGTAATTGGGATAACCCAAACTTGGTTAAACTAGGATACTATGGTCTGCAATTTACATCATCACGGGACACAGAAGGGTGCATTAAAAAACAAGATAGATTAAGCAGATTGGCTTTATGGATGAAGGACCATGCTATTTCTAAAGAAAGAGGAAAGAAAAAAAAACAGCAGACTTAGAGTCCATCACATAAAATACAGCAAATCAGTTTGAACAGTGTTGATGCAGACAAAAGCCCTAAGGAAATGTAAACGCAGAGTTTATGGAAGACTTCCATTACTTTGACCAGCAAAGCAGTGCTTAATTATCAAGGATGGGATTTCTGCCTTGAAGTCAGATACCAGGTTAAGTACTTTTAACCTGAAATATCTGTGGGCATGCATTTGCAAAAAGCAATACTATGGATTTATTCAACAATAAAATCAAATAGCGGTGACTGTTTGGTTCAAGGGATCGATTCTTTTTGCCCATTATTTTCTCCACAGGTCACCAGTTCATATCTGACTCAGGTTTGCAATTGCTAGAAACTGTTACAATCTGAAGGCTGTTTGGTGGCCTGCATTAAGTGAATGGGTGGTCTAAGTCCAGTTCCTGATGGGCTGATGGCCATAGCAATAGTGTAACTGGCACCCTTGTTAACAGTCTCAACAAAGAGGTCAAGGACTGAATGGGTTTGAAGACTCAATTCTTCCCCCTTAATAGAGGCCCATTCTCATCAATGTTGAGGCAAACTGACAGGTTCATGTAGTGAAGCTTGCTTGGTTGCTGCCTGTGCTATCTCTCTTTTGTGTATAAAAAGAGAATATTTCAGTTTACAGGGCTATTAATCTGATACCATTAAGAAACACAAACCTTTAAAAATAAAAACAAGAGAAACTGGAAAAGGGTTAAAGAAGAATTAAGATGTGGAAAATATATTGTAGGCGGCATTTTAGGAACTTGAAAAGACACAAATTATATGTATCATTATAAATCATAACACCCACTACTGTGGCTTGGCAGAAGCATATGCAAACGTGCCATCAAAAATAAACAAAGTAAAAAAGAATAAAACAGTAAGAAAATCTGCCTGAATAATGAAGGGATTAGATTAATGTAGATATATGATCTAACAAGAACACTCTGTGGCTCCAAAAAGAGATTTAAAAACAGACTCCCTCCCCTACTCCCCTTTCTTATATGCAGAGAGTGAATTTGCAAGTGGTAATGAAGAATGCAGACCATATTGCAAGGCCTGTTGTTCATTTTTATTCCACTGACATGTTTTCAGGGAAGGGAACATCTTGCACTTCCTTGGCTGGCTCTAGTTCAGCATCTGTGACATGTTTTAAGGTGCCCTTCTTAAAACAACCAGAGATCATAGTGGTTTGAAAGTTAAATTACTAAAATGAATGTCTGTAATATTTTAGAGTCGGAAAACTACCACTGGAAAATACAGGCTATGTTCCGTTCCAGGAAAAGATTACTGTTCTGTAATCTGGGTATTCTTTTAACAGTTAATTTTATAGGTGGTACTCACTGTACTAAAGTAAGTAGCAAAATACACCAGCAGCAGAAGTAAAAAGTGGGAGTTGAACAGCAAAATATTATATGAAGTAAGAGTCATTTTACATACTTAGTACACAAATGCTAAAGGAAAGTTCAAGTGTGGCTGCATCAGCCCTGACATTCATTAAGTTCAAGATCCAGTTTAGCACAACCATCCGTGCGCCAAATACTGTGTTTGTTTTACTTCCTTTGCAACTCTGTTGATTTCAGTATACGGTACGAGAGTCAATACAGCTGTCTACAAAGGTGAGATGTAATGATTTCAGGCTTTAGAGCGATGTTGAGGAAACAGAAGAAAAAATAAATTTCAAATGCAGAAAGAAAGAATAGCCTTAAAAATTGTTAAGGTTAGAGACACAATGGACCTCAGTTCTTGGGTCTGCTTTGATTGCTTTAACTAAAGCTACCTTCGTTCATGCTCCAGTCCTATGCTGAGCATAGCTCAGCCAGCCAAGAGTATCTTGGCCAATATATACTACTTAGCAATATAACCTGAGATAAGAGATACTTTTCTGATAATTTTAAAAGCAAGATTCCCACATTCAGAGTATGTACTTCTTAATTTAACCTCCTCAGGGGAAAATAGAATTACTCAACAAAATAGTTTTAAGACTTATGATGTTATTTTACTAGACGAATGTAAATCTGAAAGAGGTAAAGTATGAGGCAAAAACATAAGGAGGCCGACAGGGGACTGCATGATTCAGATGACTGATAATAGGATATATAAATCCCATACGACAAGGAGTTAACAGGAGCCCTAGAGCTCAATTAGTTCAATGTGCATAATTAACTTTGTGCACCTTGAGAGCTGTCACACTCAATTCCTTATCAGACTCAGCTAGAGAGGAGTTGGGGCTTCACAAAGGAAGAAGAGACCTAGCAGAAAAGGAGTCTAGAGTTCCTGCTGTCTGGCAAGATAATAATAGGGACACCAGAGGAGTAGCACTATCCCTGTGTGGGCACTAAGGTAGGGTCTAGGCCTTGTAAGTGAATGTTCTGGAAGAGGAATTGGGGGGAACCCAGAGGGACTATAAATTCAAGCCTGGAATAGACAGAAGTGACTTAAGTTGTTTTTTGTTTGGGTTTTTTTGGGGGGGAGGGAGGTTCTGCAGGGGGAAACCATGGAGGGACCTGGGAACCTGCTCCTCTGAAGTAAGAGTGAGATTGAAGAGGTGCCCAGGAAGCATGGAAGATGTGGTAGTGATCAGTATTGTGTTTGACACATTAATATCTCAGAAGGGAAGGGGTGAGACTACGGTGACCTGGCTGGAGGTCTGAGTCACTGGAAGAGCTAGATCATAACCGCACCTGAATAGCTGCCAGAAGGAGGTGACTGGGGTGAAGGTCTTCCAATGCTATGTCCAAATATGAGATATGTCAACGGGGGAGTCACTCTTCTACAAGAATACAGAGTTGTTCAGCAATTGATCACTAGTTTAAATCCACGCCATGTTGTAGTGATCCAGAATTGTTACTGCTTGTGAGGCTAGTGATTGATTTGGCCTAAGCATTTTTAAATAGAAATTCTATAAATTTAAATATAATTAATATTAGGGTTGCTATAGTACTATAGACATTAATTTCAATTGTCCAATTCACTGATTGAGCTAAAATGAATTAACATGATGAAATCAGTCTCTAGATAGTAATATCAATTTAAGAAACTGATATTTAAGTTGGAACACATTAAAATTTTTTATGTATTTTTAATTTTATCTTGTTTTCATAACCAGATTGTTTTTAACTAAGTGGAGTAGTTGCTATATTTCTAATAAAAATTATTAGATACAGTGTGGAGAGATCATCTTAGTGCTATTGTTTTCCTAGTGAGGGGAACAGGCTTATTGATTTGTAGTATGGTGGCTATTCATATAGAGTGACAATACTGTAATAGCATTCTGGGAGAAGAGGAGGCCATGAAATGTAGGCCATTTCAGCCCATTCATCCATTAAGGAGACATAACATTCTGCTCTGTCAACTGTTTTACTGTACATCCAAGAAGACTCAAAGAATGCCTAGGAAAAACGTTTTGATCTATGACCTCTCTGAAGTTCAATGTGTGTTGCAACCCAAGGCTTCTCAGGAAAAAGGAGACTCAGAAGCAGGAAGTGAAATTAAAAAAAAATCACATTTCTTTTGAAACCAGTGTCTCTTGTTTTTCTTGGAAAAGTAAACGATGTTCTTTTGTGCTATAGTAATGTAGGAGATACATTCTGAAGTCTAGCATGGTTAGACTACACCAGTGATTCTCAAACTTTTTTACTGGTGACCCCTTTCACATAGCAAGCCTCTGAGTGTGACCCCTCCTTTATAAATTAAAAACACCTTTTTTATATATTTAACACCATTATAAATGCTGGATGCAAAGTGGGGTTCTTCGAGTGGTTGTTCATGTCCATTCAAAATAGGTGTGCGCACTGCATGTATGCCAGCTGAAAGATTTTCCCCTAGCAGCACCCATAAGGTCAGCCCTGGTGCCCCCCTGGAGTGGTGCCACTATGACGCCCTATAAAGGGGCCTGCCGACCCTCCACACCCTCAGTTCCTTCTTACCGCCGGTGACGGCTAGCTGGAACTTTGCTTGCTGATAGCAAGTTTAGCAATGTCCATAAACCTCGTGTATATAGTTATTTAGTTTATCTAGATTAGTTGTACACAGTTCTTTGCTGTTGGGAGTTCCACCCCCCACCTACTTGGCGCCCCGCCGGGGCATGCCCGGGTCTCCCGGGTTTAAACTCTGCAAGGACTGCGGAAAGTTCATGCCAAAGAGTGACCCACACTCTGCTTGTCTGCAGTGCCTCGGGGAGAGCCCCCAAAGGGACCGGTGCACTATTTGCAGGGGCTTCCATCCCAGAACTCTCAAAGACAGAGCACAAAGACTTAGAGTTCTCCTGATGGAGGCTGCCTTGTGGCCACCTTCGGATCTGGAGCCAGCCGACGCGGTGCCCAGCACATCATCGTCAGTGCAGAGTGCCCCGGCAATGGCATCAGGACTTAGGGCCCAGCCCAAATCCTCTAAAATCTGGCAACGGAGGAAGTCGGGTCATAAGAAGTCGGCCTCAGTGCAGCACCGCTCGCCCTCCCCGGTGGCTGCTAAGAAGAAGAGGTCGGTGAGGGAGCGATCAGCCCGCCAGGACCTCCACAGGCTGATGCCATCCGCTGGTACAAGTGAACAAGCTAGGCTACAGCCCCTGGCTGCTCTGTTGACTCCCACACCGGAGAGAGGGAGGTCGAGTCCGGAGCAACCATCATCCCTGGGCCTTAGCTGCGATGTGCGTCCCCCCTCGACGCCGGAGGCATTCGAGGAAGCCTCAGACCTGCTGAGACTTCCGGTACTGGCTTCCCCGTATCGTGGCAGGGAGTTGCCAATCATAGTTCATCCCCCAGTACAGTCTAGGGGCAAGCTGGCCATGCTGTCGCCTCCCTCTCTGCCCTGCGCCACCCAGGCGGCACCGGACCAGAGAGACAGCTCCCCCCCTCCGCGCCACTCCCCAGCGACGACAGATGCCACTCCCCCCAGGTCCTCTTATTCAGAGACCTCAGACTTAGAGGTGGACTTCTATTGCTCCATCCGGTCGCAGAGCAGGAGGTCGACTTCGGGGGTGAGCCACCAGCGTACCCACCACAGTGGCAGCAGCAATAGCAATCGCCCTCCCAGTGGCTGTTGTGGACCCCCTGAGCTTACCAGCAGTTTGTGGGCCAGGCGTTTGGTCCTTGCTCCAGGTCAGCCTCGGTCTCCTTGGCATCGATGGCCCCGGCGCAGTTGCCTTCTCCACTGGCACCGGCACCGGGCAGAGGTGTGCCACATCTAAGTTCAGCACCACCTAGCCGGGCATCGGCACTGGCGGCGACCACGGTTCGGGCTCAACAGGTGCTGCCAAACATGCCAAGGCGTTCCTTGGCGACCCAGGTACCGGCCGCGGTGCTGCATTTGGAATCGGCACCGGCCCTGCAACCTCGGTATCGTGTGCTGCCGGACTCCGAAGGGCTGGAAGCACCGGAGGACAGGCCGATCCAAGTGATATCCTCCTCTTCTTCCCCAGATGAGGCGATCATGGGCACGGCCACGGCACTGGTCCTGGAAGACATTAGGATCCTTCAGCAACTGCTCAGGTGAGCGGCTCAGAGCCTTGCAATCCAGGCTGAGGAAATTGAGGTGGACATAGATCCGGTAGTGGACATCCTGGCTCCACTAGGACCTTCCAGGGTGGCCCTATTGTTGATCAAGGCCATAGAGGACACGTCCCGTGCCTTATGGCAATTGCCAGTCTCAAGGTGTGCTTGGGTGTTTCCTTCGCTGCCCCTCAACCCTCTCTCTCGCTTGTGACGGATGCCTCGAATCGGGGATGGGGAGCGCACTTGGGGGATCTCAGGACACAGGGCTTGTGGTCGCAGGAGGACCTCAAGTTACATATCAACGTCAGGGAGCTGAGAGCTGTTCGCCTGGCTTGTCTTACCTTCCAATCCCACCTGGCCGGCAGATGTGTCTCAGTCCTCACGGACAACATGTCAGCGGTTTTCTATATCAACAAACGGGGGTGCACGCTCCTCTCCCCTGTGCAGGGAAGCCCTCATGCTGTGGGACTTTTGCGTTCAGAATGCTACCCACCTGACAGCGTTCTACCTCCTGGGGGAACAGAACAGCCTGGCGGACGCCCTCAGCTGCTCTTTCCAGGGCCACGAGTGGTCCCTTCATCGGGACGTAGTGCACTCAATCTTCTAGCTCTGGGGTCGTCCCCAGTTAGACCTGTTTGCTTCAAAGGAAAATAGAAGTGTGGGCGGTTTTGCTCCCTCCGGGGCCACAGCCCAGGGTCTCTGTCAGACGCCTTCCTCCTGTCGTGGAAGGAAGGGCTGCTCTATGCCTTTCCTCCAATTCCCTTGATACACAGGGTAATTCTCAAGATCCGCAGTGATCACGCCCATGTAATCCGGATAGCACTGGCATGGCCGCGCCAACATTGGTACACGTCACTCCTACACATGTCCACCCGAGCGCCCCTGACGCTGCCCCTGCTGCTGGACCTGATGACACAGGACCACGGTTGCCTCCGCCACCAGAACTTGCAATCCTTCCACCTCACAGCCTGGTTGCTCCGATGGAGATGCAATGCTCCCAACAGGTCAGGCAAGTGCTGCTTGGTAGCAGAAAACCTTCGACCGGGGCCACCTACATGGCCAAATGGAAACGCTTCCCCATCTGGTCCGGTCAACAACGGCAGGAACCGTTGCAGGCCCTGATTCCCTTTATCTAAGACTATCTGCTCGACCTGAGACAGCTGGACCTTTCCCTCTCCCCAGTTCGAGTTCACTTAGTGGGCATCTCGGCTTTCCACTCGGGAGAAGGGGGCACCTCGGTATTCACAAACCCACTGGTTGGTCGTTTCCTTAAGGACATGGACAGGCTGTTTCCGCATGTCCGTCAACCAGCTCCTACCTGGGACCTCAACCTGGTCCTCTCCGCCCTCACAGGACCTCCCTTCGAGCCCCTGGCTTCATGCTCTCTGCTGTACCTGTCATACAAGGTCACTTTTCTTGTAGCAATCACCTCGGCAAGGAGGGTATCAGAGCTCAGGGCACTGACATCCGAACCCCCGTACACTGTCTTCTAAAAGAACAAGGTCCAACTTAGACCTCACCCGGCTTTCCTCCCCAAGGTCGTCTCCCAATTCCACATGGGACAAGATATCTTCCCACCAGTGTTTTATCCAAAGCCACACACTTCTGATAAGGAGTGGATGTCTTCAGGGCCCTAGCCTTTTATGCTGAACGGACAAAGCTGTTTAGATGGTCGACCAGGCTCTTCATCGCGGTGGCAGATAGAATGAAGGGGCTCCCGGTCTCCTCTCAGAGGATCTCTTCGTGGATCGTGGCCTGCATACGGGAATGCTATTGTATAGCTAGAGCCCCTATCCCTCTAATTACAGCCCACTCTACAAGAGCGCAGGCCTCCTCCGTGGCGTTCCTGGCTCAGATCCTGATTCAGGAGATTTGTAAAGCTGCCACGTGGTCCTCCATCCACACATTCATGTCCCACTATGCCATCATGCACCAAGCTGGGGATGCCGCCGTCTTCGGTCGCGCAGTGCTTTAGTTGGCAGTGACCTCCGACCCCACCTCCTACGGTTAGGCTTGTGAGTCACCTACTTTGAATGGACATGAACAACCACTCGAAGAATTAAAAATGGTTACCCACCTTTTAGTAACTATTATTCTTCGAGATGTGTTGTTCATGTCCATTCCATTACCCGCCCTCCTGCCCCTCTGTCGGAGTGCCGGCAAGAATGAACTGATGGGGTGGAAGGTCAGCAGGCCCCTTTATAGGGCGCTGTAGTGGCCCTGTGGGTGCTGGTAGGGGAAAATCTTCTGGCTGGTGTGCACGCGGCGTGCATACACCTACTTTGAATGAACATGAACAACATGTCTCGAAGAACAACAGTTACTAAAAGGTGGGTCACTGTTTTTTTGGAGTGGAGGCTGACAGCTCATGACCCCCCATGTAATAACCTAGTGACCTCCTGAGGGGTCCTGAACCCTGGTTTTGAGAATTCCTGGATTACACAGTATGTTCCTAGTCTGTTTGTGCAATTTCGTATTTGAGCCTCTTTTGGGTAACTAGACTGAGAACAGTTATGCTTTTGGGTTTACATAGAACTTCTTGTCAGAGGACCTCCAAGTTCTACACTATAGTGGGCTAGAAGGTTATCTCAATTTTACTGTGAGGAGCTTATCAATTTACCCAACAGCAAAGAAATGGCAGAGCTGGGAATATTTAGATACACATTAAAAAAAGACGATAATTCAATATGTTAGGCAAACACATTATTCACTTTTCCTTATTACCCCAAATGCTGTGCTTACTCAGATATGAAGGGTAAGTATTCATACCCTAAAAAATGTCTATGATTTCTGCTTGCTAATACATTATTGTATGACTTTACATGTACCAAAGTTAATGACTAAGCAGCCCTGCTAGAAAGAATGTGGATACCTGTAATACACAAACTCCTTTTCCACTCCATGACTAGCCCAACAATGCCCTGGTTTCCGTATTCTGTGAGGACTGTTCTGCAATCTACAACTGGCTTCTTTAACTTTGAGACTATTCCTATCAGGAACTCTTGGGGCTGCAATCTCTAAGAACAGCTAGCTGTTTTGTTGAGATCTTCACATTTTGGGGCATGCCTGGTCATAGTTATTCCTATGTATGCTGTGCATATCCAACCACAGGGAGATCTCTGAAGCTTTTGAGACTGAAATAAAATAACCAAACTAGGAAAGGGGTTGACAGATCTGCTGAACTTGTGAGGAACATGTTCTTAAAAGGAGACATGGTAGGCTCTGTAGGGAAGGGTCATACATTTGAGAGAGAGGCTTAGGATCAGAAGTGAGAACTTCTTCCTTTATCTGACCAACAAATCCTCTCCTGACCCCCTAATAAAGTTATTATCTGAACTGACTGAAAACTTCAACATTTGGATTCAGCTTGAGAAGAAGGTTGATATTTAGGATCTGTTCCAAACTAGTTTGTTCATTAGAACAGAAGAAGTGAAGCAAGTTTTCATCATTAAACTAACTTGGAAGTTGAGGAGGTGCTTAGAGAACTACTGTAGGGTGAATGGAAATATATCCAACAACACATTTGCCTTTGTGGCCAGGCCCTGGTTTCAATAATCTGTAAGTCAGTGAAGCCTTAGTCAAAGAAACTGAAAACCCTCTTCAAGAGTCTTTCCTAGTTCGATCCTCTCTGGGAAAGCTCAGCTTAAAGGGATTAACTAGTACCCTGTCAGGAGGAAAAAGGGACAATCCTCACCACCACTGAATGCGTATCTACCTCCTTTTCTCTGCAGGACGTTCTGTCCCTATGCTGGTTTCCCTTCCTCCCAAAGGGAGGGCAGTGTGGTAAAGGCTGCTGTCTTCAGCTCTCCCTCCCAATCACTACACAAGGAGACCCTGCACTTCACTTTTTCTTTCCTAGCCAGAATCCAGGGGAAAAGAGAATAGCCCTTGCAAGGTCCCTCTCCCCTCACTCCTCCTAGCACAGTGTCTGAACAGAGTGGTGGCTGGCAGAACAAGGAATGTTCCATTCATTTTGCAGGCATAAGTAATCACAGAGAAGTTTGGCTGCCTCTGGGGACATGGACTCCTTTCAGATAAATTTATTCCCTTGTCCCTGTTCTCTTCACTATGCCATATCTGATCACCCAGTGATGCAACTTCAGCATATCAACACTCATGACTACATATAAGCAGTAGTAGGATGAGCTGCCCCTCCTATTTGAACTACTTTAACCACTGCCTGTGAGTGCAATAGAAAAACTAAGCAGATATAACAGTTCAAGCCAACGTGCTGTGAAGTGCAGTGATAAAAATAGCTTACTGCCAGGATTATGAATCTCAAACATATGCAGTGCTATTTGATCTGTTTCTTTGGATTGCTTGTAGCTTTACTTAATATAGAATACATCTGGATTTAACTTGAATTAGAAATCGTAACCATACTACAACCAAATGTATACTTTAGGAGCTAATTCAATTAAAAATTGAATAAAAGAAAATTAGACCCTTATCCAAGTGGACCAGCCCAGCTTCCTTGAAATACTGTTAACTGTGGGAGAAAGGTTGATAAAAGATGTTGTCTTGAGTCATAGTACAAGTGATTGTGATAGCTTGTGGAATATTATATTGTTAATATGCATGTTTTTATGGGTTATCTTCAAGGGATAAGAACCATGCTCATGGCTTTAAAGGTGTCTACAGGTTAATATACCATACCAACAGTTCTTTAAAAAAAATAGAAATCTAGTAATAAAGGAGAGATAAACTAAGATGGCTTTTATTGCCTTTAGTGAAATATCCAATCCTATCACCATCTCCAGTTGTTCTTGTCCAATGTCTGACTTGTATTAAATACACTCGATACCACTGAGAACTAAAATTTCCGGTCAATCAGCACAGACCTGTGGTGTGTCCTGCAAGTATCATATCAAATATGTTCCAGAGCAGTGAATTCTCAGGTTTATTCACAACAGTTTGGCTAGTGTTTGGTTTGCAGTGTGGGGAAAACTTGCTCTGTCAGTCCCTATGCTGCACCTGGTCTGTGGCTGTACAGGCAATTTCGGTCTCTGAGGCAAAGATTAAACTTTTTATCGATTGCAGAAGGTGGGTGAGGTAATAGTTTTTATTGGAGCAGCTTCTATTGGTAAAAGAGACAAACTACACTGAGATTTTCTTCAGGTCTGGGGTACCTTTCATTAGCACATAACACACACCAAAAAATGTAATGGAAAACATAGTATTAATAGCATTATAGTATTAATGAAAACCAAACTAACAGATGAAGCTTGCTGTACACCTATTCTCTTCTGAATGCCAGTATGAATTGCATAAAATCTCTCAAAAATAGAGTCTTGCAAATGTTTCCACAGGGCTTTCCCCTTAGTGTCTGGGAATGACGCATTATGTATTATGTATTCAAATAGTAAGTAAATACATACAAAATAAGGACCTCAAAATTCTTCTTTTTGCCTATAGAAGACTGGAATCTGTGCTGTAGGCTGAGACATGGATGGACTGTTGTCATGAAAATAATGGTAAGTAAAATATTGGAACAGAAAATAATTAAACATAATCTAGCATTCAGTTGTATCCCCTACTCTTCTCCCAGTGGGAATATGTGTCTGTTTAAAGTTTGAACTAAAAATACAATGTGTGGGTTTTTTAAGATGGAGAGAAGGTTTAAAATAGACAGTGCTAGCGATATGAAACTTCTGCCATAACTAGTAGAATTAATGTCTATGGGGAACTTTACCCCACCCTGCCCTTACAACAAAAATAGTAATTGCATTATTTCCACAAACCAAAAAATACACCAACACAACACATACTGAGACACTTGTTCAAAAAAGTCCATGTGAAATAAGATGAATGGTATTTTGGCAGTAACACTAAATTGGGGGCCCCCTTGGGCTGCTGGGGGACCTAACCAATTGTTTAGCCTGTTCCTGCCTAACATCACTATTGCCAATCCCCCTTTCTCCCTCATGAAAAATAGGAGGCACCTCCATGTCACTCCCTCAGGCTCTTCTGCATTTCCCTGCCTGGGAAGGAGAAGAAGAAGAAGAAGAGACCTACTGCAGTTGTCCTTCAGTCTGTGAAGGGGTGAAAAACCCCTAGACCTGCCCCCCCACCACTCTGTGTGTGTGTATGTGTGTTTGGCGGGGGGAAGGAACCTTTACTGCTGCAGGAGGAGTTGCAGTGTGCTGGGGGGCAAGAGACAGATAGGTGAGGATGGGGGACAGCACTGATGGGTGTCTGGTAGTAAAATTGATGTGGGGCTAGGGCTAGTGTGAGGGAGGGAGACAACTTATTGATGAAGGGACACCCAACTGATGTGGGGCTGGGGAGTGCCTAATTAACTGATAGGTTGGGAGGTGGGCAGATATGGGTCAGGGCAGCAAGGCATTAATGGATAAGACTGTTTGGGTGTTGGGAGAAGTTGAGTGTTCCCTGCACTATCAGCTGCATGTTATGCAAATTTGAGTAAATTGATTGGCTGGGTCTTGTAACAAGAGCTATGCAGTACAGGCTAAAATCATATTTACTATACATTTGTGAACATTGATAACACTGTAATTGTCACACACACTGGGGTATGCATAGGGAGTTAAAAAAATCAGAAGGCAGACCAGAAAACAAACTATAACCCCTTTAAGGAGTTCTGACTCATGATTTTAACTATTGGGGTTGCAGTACTACTCCTGAAGCTGGGCCCAGCCCAGGTTTGTCCTTAACAGGATGTTTCAACCTGTGACAGCATGCTTAACTCTAAGCATGTGAATAATCACATTGACATAATTGGAACTATTTGGATATTTAAAATTAGTCATGCTAAACTGAAGCAGGGCCTAGGTAAGTACACTACATGCTTGTTCTTATTAACACCCGGCTCTTGAACCAAGATGTTAAAAGGAAGGATAGTTGATTCCTGAATTTATGTAATCTTTATTTTGTGTTGGAAAGCCTCAAAGGGCATGTGATAGAGTGGCTGCAGGACTTGGAGATTTTGCAGTTAAGATCTGATCCAAAGCCTATTGAAGTTAATGAAATGACTCCCATTGACTTCAGTTGGCTAGTTACTCCAGAGGGAATTCAGCACCAAAAAATTTAAAAATTCTGCACATGCTATTTTAAAATTCTGAATATTTTATTTGTCAAAACAACACAATATAATCACACCAGTTTCAATTATTTTGGTAATTTATTTCAAAATACATGTTAGCAAGTATGTCTGTAGCAATACAGATAAAAAAGATTCAGGAAATATTTTTGACAAATAGATTCCTTACTAGGCATATTAAATACATAACTTTGGGTAATAATTCATTTAAACTACAATATAGGAACTTATTTCCTGCACCCCTCAGAAGCAGTGCAAAGGCTTGTGGTAGTTATGGATAGCAGAGGAGCTGAGGGAGAGTACAATAATCCTGGGAGTGAACCTGGAAGCTTGTCTGTGTGTGGGTGGGAGAAATATGGAACAGCTGTTTGTTTTTTTGCTTTTGGGGGACGATTGTTAGGGAGTTGGGGAGCCTCTCCCTGGCTGACTCTTAGCTTCTCCCATTAAGTCAGGCATCCCCCATCCATGTCCCCATGTAGCCCTGCATCCCCCTCCACCCTGTCCCCATGTGGCCCTTTCCCCACCCCTAGCCTTTCTTAACTTCAGTCTATGTAACCCCCCAGCAGTCCCATGTCCCCCTCACTCTGTCTGTCCCCCTACATATCCTATGCCTTCTCACCTGTCCCTGTGAGTAGGGCTGTATGAGGAATGCAGCCTCTCCCCTTCCCTATTAGCTATGGCTGGCTGAGCTGCCTGCCCTCTATTCTGACAGCACAGTAGCCCCTGGTAGGCAAAAGACATGACTGCAGTGCCTCTCTTGCAGAATGTATTTTCTGCAGAGAAAAAATCTGTGAGGGTCATGAATTCTGCACATGCACAGTGGTGCAGAATTCCCTTGGGAGTAGCTCTAGGATGGGATCTTTAGAGCATTTGGACTAGTGTTTAACAGAAGTGCAGGGAAAAAACAGAGAGTGAACAGAGAGCACATAACCAACTTTTTGGTGCTATAAAAGTTGTTCTAGAGCATGTTCAAGAATATCTACATACAAATAAATAAGACTGGGCTAGAATATTGTGTCAGTTTCTCTCTCCACAAGGATATAATTCATGTTTCAAGTTCAAATCTTCACTGACACTTCAGCGTACAGGAAAAAAAAATGGCTGAGCTATAGAGTATGTCTACATTGCAGTTAAAAACCTGTGGCTGGCCCATGTCAGCTGACTCAGAGTTATGGGGCTTGGGCTGCAGGGCTGTTTAACTACAGGGTAGACTTCTGGGCTTGGGCTGGAGCCTAGGCTCTAGGACCCTGCAAGGTGGGTGGGTCCCAGAACTGGGTCTGCAGCCCAAACCTAAAAGTCTACACTGCAATTAAAAAGTCTTGCAGCCTGAGTCAGTTGGAACAGGTTAGCCATGGGTTTTTAATTGCAGTGTAGATGTACTCTGTGAGATCATGTGGGAAGGAGTGAGCAGTGAAACCTTTACAATTCTAAAGAATTATAGAAATTATAAAACTTTTATACTATGGGTTGGCCAACCTACAGCACAATTGCTGAACAGTTTTCATTAACCCTCTAGTAAATTCTTTGTCTCCCTTTCATACAGCTCCCGCTTCTTCCCTGCTTTCCCCATGACTACATCCCTTCATATTTTTTCTGACAGGCCCAGGGCTACTGCTGTTTAGTTGCTGTGGGCAGTTTACATAAGGGAGATTACACATTTCTCATCAAAATATTCAGTATAATATGCCAAACACAATTGCTTTAACATTGTGATCAGGAGAGGGAAAAAAATGTGCTTCTCTTTCTGTTACAAAGATATAGCTGTCACAATATAAACAGCACTGAAGCTGGTTAGCCAAATCCTGCAGAAAACAAATCTCAGACCAAACAATGATCCAGATCATTCCTTTGATTTCTGTGTTGAAGGGACTCTTGGTGTGTTGATCTTCCTATTTCCACATGGAGAGAGGAAGAGCCACAGAATCATTCTGGCTCCACGCAGAGCCTACCGCTGCAGCACCATCCTGACTCCATGTAGAAGCTCCCAGATTGTTCTCTTTGTAATGGACACGGTGCACTTTGCAGAATGGACCAAAGCATTTCTGGAGACAAGGCTAGTCACAGAGGGGAATGGACAATGACAACCAGACTCCTGCTGTATGATATTTCAGAGCTGTAATATTTGCTTGTGGTCAAGGTGAAGGGCTGAGTTTCATACTTTTCCAATGGTAGAAAGGCAGATTGATAAATGCCCACTGTGTGATTGCACTCATATTTACTAGTATAAAATTGGAGTGGGATTATCATATTGGAAGTATTCTGCTTCCCTTTTGAGCTGTGTTCCTGTTAAAGGGATGATGGGAAGTGAAAGATTCTTACATTTGTGATAATAAAGCAAATCAGATAAAAAAGCATTAGAATGTTAAATGAATTGCAAATAAAATGTATGAAAATCCTATGTAAAATGAGCATATAAATAGAGTTCACAGTCTACAGTTAGATTGCCAGGGATTAGAGGTATTCTAACATCCCTAATTCTAAGGGTTAATTTTAGTATATGCAGAGATTTTACAGGAATATTAAATTTTGTTTTTCTTCATCATGCAATGATAAATATATATAGGCTCAAGAAGAGAGGGAGAGGTTTGGGTTTTTTAAAAGAATCTCGTAAATTTAATACAAAGCTTCAAAGAAATTATATATATTAAAAAGAGAGGGGTGGAAGAACAGGATGAGCATGAAAGAGAAAGCAACACAGAGTCAGAAAGATCCAAGCATAGGAAGCTGAACACAGAACAGCAAAATATTTACATGCATCAGATTCCACTGCGTACAGTTATTTTAATTTCGGTTTCATCCTCTGGTATGGAAAGAGCTTTCCCAGTCGTTTGTATTTATCCTTTAAAAATACTTAGCTGTGTCATTCAGCTAGAAGACTGTTGTTTAATTGGTGTGATGGGCTGAACCCCCTGGGGTGTCACCTGGTGTGCTGGGATGCCACTGAATCAGACTGTTCTGCCAGCCTGGGTCCCCTTTACCTAGCCTTGCTGGGTTAGGCTCCCCAGCCTTTTCCAGCCAAGCACACAGGCAGGGCCACACCCACCAGCACAGAGAGACAGAGATCCACTTTGGGAAGGCTCAGCTTAAAGAGTCACCACGGCACCTAGGTGTCCACTCCCTCTTGTAGTACAAACCCAAGATTACATGAAATTTGCCTCTTCCGTCAATGTGGAGGAGGATGTGCACAGCTTCTCGCCCCTGCCAGTTAGAAATCACATAAACTGGGTTATATTGTAAACCAGAAATAAATGTATTAACTATAACAGGTGTATTTTAAGTAGTTAAGGAGGTAGACAAAACAAGGCAGATTACTAAGGAAACAAAACAGAGCATGCAAACTAAGCTTATACACTAAAGAAACTGGTTACATGTGAGTTCTCACCCTAAATGTGGTTCTAATAATCTTCTTCACAGGCCAGACATCCTTCCAGCCTGGGTTCAGTTCTTTCCCCCAGTTCAGTCTTAGTTGTTTCCAGCAGTCATCTTGGGTGGGGTAGCCAGGAGAACTGATGACCAAGATAACCTCACTTCCCATTCTTAAACAGGATTTGCATAAGG
The DNA here is from genome assembly GCF_003597395.2 of Chelonoidis abingdonii. NCBI lineage: Eukaryota > Metazoa > Chordata > Testudines > Testudinidae > Chelonoidis > Chelonoidis abingdonii. The sequence continues at coordinate 54,176,057 of NC_133775.1, read as the reverse complement.
CGGGAGGAAGTCCTTTGTTTCCCCAATTTGACCCCCCTTTCCCTTATAGTGGAAAGTTACAAGAAGTCCCAGTTAATGTTTTAGTATCAGGTGACAAGACCACCTGACTCTGTAGGATTACAGTGTCCATGAATCAGGGGCAGTCTGGAGCCACAGGAAGGCCAAGGTTTTCACAGTGCATTGTCCTTGTTGATGGGCCATCTGCCCTGTTTGGCTTTTCCATTGTTGTACTTGAAGTGTTAGCAGTGGGCATCACCCAAAGTAGCATAGTTGAGATACAGATACATAGTCAATATTCCTAATTTCCAATACAGAAATGATACGTGCATACAAATAGAATAATCACACTCAGTAAATCATAACCTTTCCGATGATATCTCACATGAGCCAGCTTGCTTAAAGTACAGTATATCTCAGTTTTCTCATATTCATATCATAAACATATTTTCATAAAGAATATGGAATGACACATCACAATTGGGTCCAGTCAGTTCTCTACTTTCTACCAAGAAAAAGATTATAAATGTAAAACTAAACAAAAAAGCATGGGGGGCGGGGAAGGGATGGAAAAAGAAGGGGAGGAACAGGAAAAAATTCCACAGGATTTGATCAGTGTCAGACTGTTAACACTTAGTTGATGACAACTCTAGGGGTTAATCCCTAATCCGGTTAAATTGTTTTTAGCCAGAATAAAAAACTAGCAAACTATCTGGTGGAAAGAGCAGTATATGACTAAAAGGAAATACTGTCTGAGTAATACAGGGAAATATAAACCTATTTGCAGTAATTTGGGTATCTGCGCAGTTTCCTAAATCTCCAGCCCTTGTAAGGTGCAATATAATAGAAATGGAATATTTATCTCACAATTGTTTAACTAATTGCTATGGTAAAACATTATATATCTGGCCTGGAGTTGGTGAGTGACCATATTCCTGCACTGTGCATTTCTTATAATTCTAACACATTGTAGACATAAGCAAATAATTAAAAAGAATATGCCCTATAGAAGGGAACAATTCTGCACTGGCAGGGAGATGGACTATATGGTTTAACAGGTTTGTGTCATTTTCAAATGATATAATTCTATTACTTTAGGGTTGGTGGCAGTTTCAGATTGGTGGCAGTTTCAGATTTGTTCTGCTCTAAATTTTCTCCATTTCCAAATTCATTTGTCTGGGAGAATCACTGTTCATCTCCATGAACACTTTTACTCTTTGATAGATGCAGAGCTGTGCTGAGCATGTGTGATCACAAAAAGCAAAATACAACCAATTTACATTCAGGATCACAACCCATGGGTTGGTGGCTTAGAAATGCAAAATGATTGACTAGCCTCATAAGCTACTCTCCTGGAAGTGGAATGTCTGTCTGGGGAGAAGGGTAGACCACTGTAATTGGATCATTCCCAACTTGATGTGTATACTTGAGAATAAGGCTGTGTCCATCCTGGAGTGTTTTGCCACTGGGATAGCTACACTGATGTGGTTTGCTGTGCTGGTGCAAGTCACAGCTGACACTGGTGCCTCATGACTATATTAGGAGATTGCATCAGTGTACCTAAGCCAGTGTAACTATACCACTGCAAAATGTCCCAGTGCAGATGACCCTGAGATATACTCTAGTTCTGGCAGTGGGCAATATCAGAGCATATTAGAGAATTACTTAAAAGCAATTAAAAATATGGGGCCATAATTATATGTTTGGTTTTGTGCAGGTGGGCTGGAAATGGTGAGAGAGGTTGCAACGAGTCTTTTCCTACCTCGACCCGCCAGAGGCAGGCAGAATTCTGCCATTTATGCTCCCTATGCACATGGTAGAGCCAGGATAGGATGTCTGGCAGTACTCATTAGTCTCAAGGGGACATAGCTGACTGAGTTAGGACTATTTGACCATCCACTTGATCTTCCTGCAAATGCAAAGAGAAATCTCACTAGGCCCCTGTGAGAATTGAACACATAGCCCCTGGTTTACAAGATGCGTGCTTTAACCTCTGAACTTAGCAACCATTATAATTTGCTTACTCTGTCTCTTCAAAAGTATTGGTGGTGACTGTTCATATAGTCCATCAAGGAAGAAGGTTCTAACAACTGGCACTATATATACATATTTATTCCCTTCTATTCCAGTCTCTCTTTCCCTTTTTAAAACTAGAACCTCTCACTTTTTTTATGACTGATATTTTATTATGTTTTGTGATATTGTTTATGTTTTTAACAGCGTAGCTGGTTCATTAAATAAAACTGGGCTCAGCATTCCTGTTCCACTCCAGGTGCTCACAGTTGGACCAATTAAGTGGGCAGGATAGCACCTGTGGGAGTCAGAAGTCAGAGCAGACCAAGTTGGGAGAAGCCAGGAGATTTGAGCTGCTAGAGACAGTGGTTTCTGGGGAAGGCAGAAAGCAGCAACAGGGAGTTTCTGGCTGGCATCTCCAAACCAGAGGGCTGGAGACAGAAGGAGTAGTGAAGGGGTATTCCTGTTGGCTCTAAACTAGAGCAAAGGGCCAGAGAGAGATGAAATAAGGAGGAGCACTGGAGGGGACTACCTGCTGATGTTGCTTTGTTGGAGAGCTGGACCCTGAGGAACTGTAAGAGGGCCAGGAGGAATGATGGATGCTCCCAAGAGAGAGGCTATGGGAATTCCCACTGGGAAGAGCAGGTTTGTACCCCAGAAGGGAAGGCTGGGCTGGCTGCTCTGACTGAGTAACAAAAGTGGACAAAGAGTGTCTGGGTACGGTAGAAGATGCTGGAATGTGTTATGTTAGTGCCCAAAATCATGTGTAACTTTTAAGGACTACTTCCATGGAGGTGATATGCACTATATTCTGGGATTCTTGTTATGGACTACTTTCACTATCTAAATAGACAAGCGGGTAAGGTGGCATGGAGGTACTGGTTTCCCAAGAGGGAAAATAAAGTGAGGGGCCACTTGCAGGATAGCCCCAAGGCTATGAGGGGTCACCAAGAGTATGAGGGGGGAAGCTATGCATTCACAAGGTTGCTGTTCTGTTACACAGTAATACTAGCTTTCTGATTATGACTATGAACATGCTTTTTATATACTCAAACTTTCACCTTAGTGATTCTCAAATGTAGCAAAATAAGGACTTTACAAATGTAGCAAATAGATGTATATAATTTGTAAAGCAATTTGCTATGATGGTCTATACAAGTACCTTGTTAGACATTGCTCTATTGCTATATCCTGTCACAACATGATGAAACTTTCACATCCCCTTTTCTCTGAATGTGCAAAAAATTCTTTGGAAAGTCTCTTAGGGCCAAATCATATTATAAATTGTAGTGGGAGAGTTCTCTGTCCTTTAGGTCTTGCCCAGTAGTAGCATTGAACCTGCTCTGAGCAGGGTTAAGTGGCACAGTGGTAAAAACTCCTGCCTTACAGACCTGAACCAATGTTAGTGTAATGGGTCAGAGACAATGTTAGTGTAATGGGTCAGAGACTTCCTGAAAAATGCTAGTGTAGACACAACCTTATACCTACACAACTGGCTTCTGAGTATTGTCTTCTATGAATAAATAGACTTGAGATGCAAAGTTGCAAACTTTCTCAAAGTTCAAGTGGACTAGTTATCCAGTGATTTGGGCAAGTCCTTTATGGAAATAAGGGTAAATCATGATGTTTGCATGCAGATCTGAGCTTTCTGACAGTTTGGAAACAGGGACATCCAGCTCTCCTATCACTGGAAAGGTGTAGAGGTAGGCTGACAGGCAGTATTTTTTACAATGGGTAATACATTCTCTTCTTCTTCCTCAGAGATAGCAAGGCAGTGAGTGAGTACTTGTATTATAGAAAAGCTGTAGAATATTCAACACTAAATTAAAATTGTCTGATAATGGCTTCCTAAATGATCAGAGTCACTAAAAAAAATATTTTCTCCCTAAATTTAGTCTGTATTTTCACCACTGTCTTAATGTTCAAAACATTTTTTTCTTGAAAGAAAGATGTTGAAACTAAGGGAGGTTGAAACCTGCAATTTCTTCCACATTGGTTTGAACAGGATTACAGTGATGTGTCAGTCTGAGGACATGCTATGCCTAATAAATCATCCTGGCAGAAAAGCTGTGGTCTGAGTGTGCAGAATGAGTAATAAGGATGCATCATCACACTTAAACCTACAGTGAGTCCAGAAAGAAGAAAAAAATACTGGAAAACTGAATGACGAGAAAGCACAATAATGGTTATCAATAGTAAATAATAGCCTACAGAGAGATCCACAATAATATTAAAAAATGATCATTCATAAATTGTCATGCTTCAAGCACCTCAGCAAGATGTGGGAGAGTACAGTAACTTCTCAGTTAAAGTTGTCCTGGTTAACATTGTTAAATTGCTGATCAATTTAAGGTTGCACAATGCTTCCTTATAACATGTTTGGCAGCTGCCTGCTTTGTCGACTGCTTGCAGAAAGAGCAGCCCATTGGAGCTAGTTGGTGGTGGCTTGGACCCAGGATGGACCGGCAGCCCCCGTATCAGCTCCCCGCTTCCCTAAGTTCCCTGTTAGGCAGCAGCCCAGCAGGCTATCAATTGCCAGGCAGTTCAGCTGTCCCTCCCCCCCACAGCCATATACTGCTCCTGCCCTCTGCCTTGGAGCTGCTCCCAGGAGCCTCCTGCTTTCTGTGCAAGGGGGAGGGGTGGAAGAGGGTGCTAATGTCAGGGTGTCCCCCCTGCTCCTGCCCCCCACTCATTCACCCCATCTCCGCACAGCAGGGTGAGTACATGACAGGGCTCAGGACGAAGGGAACTTGCTGGCAGCAGCAGTGTGTGTCTGTCTCTCCCTGCCATGCTGCCTCTACTCCCTCCATTCATGTTGCCTTGTAGAGTGTGAGGCTATATTAACAGCAGTGTGTTAACCCTTGAGGGCTCAGCCGAGTGCTAGTTCATCATTTAGCAGTAAGGCATTCCTTGGGAAATATCCCACCCTCTGACTTCACCGCTTCAACCAAGCTTCACAGTCATCATTGCTGTGTACAGTATTAAATTGTTTGTTTAAAATTTGTACTCTGTGTGTGTATACATGCTACTGTAAAGCCAGGATGCCCTTTGTTATTTAGCAGCTGGGTATTTTCTGTTAAACTCAATGACAATATAGGCTTTTGTCTGGCAAAAAAAATTGCCTGGAACCCAAGTGCACCTCCCCCACAATTTACATTAATTCTTATGGAGAAATTGGATTTGCTTAACATTGTTTCACTTTAAGTAGCATTTTTCAGGAACATAACCACAATGTTAAGTGAGGAGTTACTGTAGATATAAATAAAATGTTGCGGACTATTGTGTGGAAATGCTTGAATGAACTTTAACATTATTGCACATTACTAGATTTGAAGCTGTCCATTATCCTGTATCTGTTAAGTACTCTTAAGAGTTTATTCTAAAGCTAAAGACCAGTCTGTACTAGTTTTTTTTTTTTTTTTTTTTTTTTTTTTTTTTTAATTTAAACCCTGATCCTGCATACATATGGTAAGCCCAGCACATGCATGAATAGTCCCATTGATCCAAATCAGTATATTTAGGTGCATAAATACCTCTACAAATCTGGCCCAGAACTACAGCCTTAAGTTTGTTCTTGTTATTTGGGGTCATCCTAACAATATTATATCTATATCTAATCTGCAAATGTGCATGCTTTTTAATAGGATACTTCTTAAAAAGTTACTGAAAATGTGGTCATGTGGATGTGATTGTGGAACTTAAACCACCTAATATAACTTGTCTTTTCTATTCATCTGCCAATGTGGGATTGATCCCAACATCATAGGTTTCTTCCCCCTCCTTGGACAAACGTAAGCTCAGTCTTGCAAAGATTTATGCATGTGTTGTGCTTAGTTTACACATTGAGTTCATGGAAGTACATGTGCTTATTGTGAGTAATCCCATGGGGCCTGATCCTGAAAGGTGCTGCAAAATTAAGCATATGCATAAATCTTTGGAGACTTGAAGCCAAGGTGTGATCCGTTGGGAAGGGCGGTAAAGTTATAGTTGGGCAACCTGGGTTTTTTCTTAGCTCTGCCAGTGTGGTTCATTAGTTTTTTGTCTACTTCCTCCTTTACATCACTGCTCCTTCATTTATTTCAAATAGAGCTATCCCTTTATTCCTTGTAGTTTTCCTTCTGTTCATATGTGATATATACATGGTACTGTAAAGCCAGGATGCCCTTTGTTATTTAGCAGCTGGGTATTTTCTGTTTAAACCCAATGACGAGACTTCTTGAGATGCTGCCAGGAAATTAGGACAAGCTAATTCAAATTAATTTCACTGTCTGGAGTTCAGAGTTCCTAAAAACATAAACAATCCAGAGCTAGAAAAATCTTTGAAAATATCATGTATAGCTTGTCAGTCTTAATTAAGACAGACTTGTGGAAAAGTCCCCTAGAATTCAATAGGGATGAAACAATAGAAATCCATAGAAATTAATCTAAACACATAGAAGATGCTATACTTTCTCCTGGGTTTTTGAATCACTTCTTATACTTCTGTAGCAGGAATATAATTCTCTATAGGATGGCTCAAAAACTGATAGAACGTTTTAATTTTCTATCAGGTCTGCACAGTCCTGCAAAGACTTATGCACATAGTTAGTTTTAAACGTGCAAATTGTCCCACTGAAATCAGTGGGTGCAGGGGTCTATGGCAGATATAATCTAAAAGGCAGAAGTAAGAAATTCTGTAGAAATCAATGTGCACTCCAGAAACAGAGTACTTGCAATATTGGACCCATTTACTAAACCTCCAATAAGATCATCCAAAGACTTGTGCACATCCTGAACTCAATAGGACCTTTTCTTATTGTGATTATACTCTCTGCTTTCAAGGATAAGTAGAATCACAAAAATCCATACTTGTGGTGGTTTTCGTTTTGGGTCCTAATTCCAGAACAGCATTTAACATATTGTTTTACTTTAAGCCTTACTTTTCTGGGCATGAGTCAAATTATAACACCTTTGTGGTCCTATGAGCATGTCTAGTTGTAATTACCTACAGACCATGTAAGCACAGAGCCCCTAAAATTCCCAGGGACCTCAGAATAGAAATAGGATTAGAACAGAAGGATGTTGCCCCTATATTGACACTTGCAGTGGGCCCTTATGCCAGTCTGAAATATATGCTGAACAACTGAATAACAACTGTCGTTCCACAGAATGCTACATGTAAGATTGTCCCATGAGAAGAGCTGGAAGTTAAGGTCCATCAGCAGAGCAGGATGGGGGGAGTCTGCACAGGGGCTTCCTGCTTAGGCTGGTGATTAGCATTTCACTGTGATTAGTATTAAATCTTTCTTGCCCGGCTGTCCCGCACTTTTCTGTTGTGGCATCTTGTTTTTCCCTCTGACCCCCTGCAAAACTGGGCACAAGGGATTCTGTTACCATGATTGCTTGTGTACAATAAAACAAAGATGGTGAGAAAAGAGAAGAAAGCAGTTTTATTTCCCATTGGCAATGTGGTCTGGTAATTTGAGTAAAAGACTGGAAGCTAGAAACTAAGGTCTAATCCCAGCTCTGATGTTGAATAGCTGTGTGACTGCATTTATTGGCAGCTTCATTTAAAACAGATTCTCCTCTATACTGCAATATCGAGCCATCTCAAGGTTCCCTCTATACAGTAACTACTATAATATAGGTGGACCTGGACTCTAGTTGCCTTAAACATCCCTGTAACGGGATGAGACTCACCCCTGCAGCTGGTTTCTCAGGGAATTAGCATCCAGCCTCCGGAGCACCCTCAGTCAGCTGATGTCTCACTACCACTGAGCCTCCATGTCCCTCCCGGACACTGGGGTGCTGCCCTGTGGCAGTAACCCCACAATCTCTGGGTCTCCCCCTTCCAGGTGAACCCCACCCCCCTATCACCACCTCACCTCAGTATATGGCTACTGCCCAGTCCCTATCTAGCCCCCATTCACTGAGGAAGACTACAGTATATAAGCCACTCATCACAGACAAGGGGGGTTTGGACCTGCTGCCTCTACCTATCCTTGGGCTTTCCCCTGCAACCCCAGTACCTATTTGGCCTTATACTAGGCCTGCAGCCTGGGGGGTTTCCAGGCTAGAGCTCTCCATCTCCTCTGGGCTGCACCTCAAGTACTCAGGTAAGCTCCCCAGCAGCCAGGCCCCTCCCTCTCAAAGGTGAGAGAGAGAAGTGTCTGTCTGCACCTAGCCCACTGCCCTCTTACAAGGGCCAGCGGGGCCCTGATTGGGGCATGGCCACAGCTGAGTCTGCTTCCCCAATCAGCCTGGGCTGCTTGCTTCTAGTCACAGCCCTCTCCTGGGCTGTTTTAAGCCCTTTATGACAGGAGTGGGTGACCACCCCGCTACAATCCCCATCTGTAATATAGGTGCAATAATGCTAACCATATCATAGGGCTACTGTGAGGGTTATTTAATGCTTGTAAAGCACTCTGATGATGCAAACTACTACCTTATGTGATACATTTAGTATTCTTAAATATATTACCATAAAAGTTCTAAACTATTTGTACTATAGGTTCCTGATTCTAGAATAATGCATGTAAATCAGGGCTAACTAAATTGAATTCAATGACATTGAAGAGGTGTGAAAACTAACATGCATAATATCAGAATTGGGGGCACCGTGTGTCTTTTGCGTATATACGATTGACGTTCGTACTCCTGGACTTGCAACTTTTCTTGAAAGTGCTAACATCACCAAGAGATTAATGATTTACTTTACACTTGTTAAGCAGCCTGCGTATCAAGGAGTACAATATCACTTTCCCTGTTTTTTAAGGTAAAACTCCCTGACAGATGCTGTAAAAGTATCTTCAAAGAAGTGTTAATTCCCACAGATTTAAAATACCTGAGGTTGATGGAAATAAATGGAGTCCTTCCTATATTAAAGGGGTGTTGGTGAGAGTAAAGCATATAGAAACAAACAAATCAATTGCTCTATTAATGGTGTGCCATTCCTTAATTTATAAGCCTTATAATATGGTCTCTTGTTTAGCAATTAGCAAATGGACAGTTTATTTTTATAATTATTTCTTCCTAATGCTCATTTTATTTTGGAATATGACACTTTGATTTATATATCAAATGAATTCTTTATAGTTTGGGGCCAAACTTGGTGTAAACTTGCACAGCTCTGAAGCCTGTGCAGTTGCACAAACTTATACCAGAGTTTTAAAGCCCACTTTTACAGACCACTACTACCACTTGCCAGTTAAACAAACAGGAGACTGATACTCACTCATCCTGTTTTCTAGCTGCATTTTGAATGATGTATTACACCTTAAACAATAAGATTCAGCTAGCACATGGCAAGTGTCCAGAGCTATGAAACTCATCTGATTTGATCACTATTATTGCTGGTGTAAGCAGCCTGAAACCTGTGTGAGTGAGTTTGGGATGCAGATTAATTTAAAATTCTGGAGAACAGATAACATCTCTCAAGTTGTTTCAGACTAGCACATGGTTAAAATGAACATAAATATGCCTTAGACCAGTGCTTCTCAAAGTTGAGCTGCCGCTTGTTCAGGGAAAGCCCCTGGTGGTCCAGGCTGGTTTGTTTACCTGCTGTGTCCACAGGTTCAGCCGATCATGGCTCCCACTGGCCATGGTTTGCCGCTCCAGGTCAATGGGAGCTGGGGGAAGCAGCACGGGCAGATGGATGTATTGGCCTGGAGCGGTGAACCACGGCCAATGGGAGCTGCGACTGGCTGAGCCTGCGGACATGGCAGGTGAACAAACTGGCCTGGACCGCCAGGGGCTTTCCCTGAACAAGCAGCGGACCGGCTTTGAGAAGCACTGCCTCAGACTCTAGTATGTGCTTCGTATACTTTGAAGTGAAGACTATAGAGCACACTTATAATACAGTCTGCATCTATCATAGTTTCTTCCCAATATATACCAACAAGCAGCTGTCCAGTGGCCAAATTAGCTCTTGCAGCAGATAAAGGTGTTTGTCTTGTCTTTGATGGCATAAGCGATCTGTGTAGGGATAGAAATGGGAAGTTGTGATTGGTTGTATATTAATCAGGGGGCTGGACTTTTTGTCAGACTTCAGGAAAAAAGTCAAAGCAATAATGAAAACAAAACTACAAATTGTAAAAACAACAAGGAGTCCTTGTGTCACCTTAGAGACTAACACATTTATTTGGGCATAAGCTTTTGTGGGCTAAAACCCACTTCATCAGATGCAAAAACATGTTTCCATGTTTTCTGGGAACAACTGCAGAACCAGGACTCTGAATATGCCTATGTATGTAAGTTGTTTTTGGGGTACTTCATTTGCTCTTGGTTACAATACTTCTCTTTTATCTCTTGTATAAGCCTCATTGTTGGCCCAGCTTTTTTAGTCTCCTTTATCAGCACTACACACAGCCCCTGGTTTTAAGTTTAGGGCACTCTGTTACTTTTCTGCACTGAATTTTACTATATTGCTGCAGTACTGTAGTTCTTGCCCCTTCCAGCTGTCTGCTTCAGACTATATAAGTACACTAAGGATGTGTCTGGTAGTGTTGGATCTCTTGTTGATTGGATAAGTTACACTTCAGGTGCAAGTGGCATAGTGCATATTCTGCGGCTGATTTGGCATTAGTGGGTAAATAAAATGAGCATGCTGTCCAGAATATCATCCCTCTTGGCAAACCAGGGCAAGTGCCACCACTGTAACGGCTACACATGCAATCTATGTGACCACCTAACTTGGCCCAGAGGGTGCTACAGAGTTGCACTCATTCACTCCAGGTGAACTTGGCACAGAATATTTCTTATTGTTTAGTTCTGGGATGACTTGAGTTAAGTGCTCTGATAAATGACTGAGTTCTAAGAGCGTGTTTCTAAAGCTCTTGTGCTGTAAAGCATTCGGAGTTGATGTTGTAGGTCACAACTTCTGGCTGTAGTGAGCGGACTCTCTTACTTCCAAACTATTATTCAGGGCTTGTCTACACTGGCACTTCACAGCGCTGCAACTTTCTCGCTTGGGGGTGTGCCATTGTAGACAGTGCACCAGCACTGATAGCTATGCCATTCGTGGGGATGGGTGTTTTTCTTTTTCTTTTTTTTTAAGAGTGCTGGGAGAGCTCTTTCCCAGTGCTTTGCCATGACTACACAAGCCACGTTAAAGCCCTGCCGATTTAATGTTGCCAATGTAGACTAGCCCTAACAAAGAACTGGGATAACCACATGCTTCTGCCTGCACCACAATATGATGTAGCTGGCTGGATCCCATTGCCAGAAGCGGAAGAAAGATGTAAAAAACATGTGAATTGATTCCTCTGCAGTGAGAGGAGAGTTTGTTTTCCTCTTTCCCCCTTCAGCACTAGAAGGTTTGCTGGGTGGTAAGCAGAGTGGAGCCTTTTTTGAAGGCAGTGGAACTGTACTTACTTAAGTGGGATGGGAAAGAACACTTCACACAGCAGGTAAACTTGTTCTTAACTAATAATTAAAGTTCAAGATAAAACTAATCATATAGATTTTAGGGCACTTAAGAGCTGACCTTGAAACAAAGTGCTGCTAAACCTTAACTGTAGCAGAGCTACAAATACAATACAAGTAGAGAACACACCCGGCAGATCCACACAGCTGAGGTAAATGCGTGGGATCTTCCCAAAATAACGTCTAGAAAAGGGGAATCCATAATCCTCTGTCTAGATTTGAAAGGGGTAAAACATTGTCTCCCCTCTGAAAGTTTTGCCTCTCTAACAAATGGACACAGAGGTGAAGGCTAATAATGTACTGGGGCTCCACAAGCCCATTGCAAATTAACTTCTGCGCAAATCAAAAATTGGGTGGATTTTCCACCCAAACAAATAACCACCCAGCCACTGTGCCTCTCTCTCATGATCTAGACTGTTCTGTGAATGTCTGGCCTGTGCTAGCTTTAGGTGATTAAAATAGGACTTCAGGCTGTAATTTACTTGCATGACTGATCAAACTAATTGTATGGCAATTATTGTGTTCTTGCTAATTTCGTTACCAGTGGATGGATAATGTGCAGCTATGTTGTAGCTCATTGAATGTGCTTCTCATTCAGTTTGTATTTCTATCATCCTATCTAGCTTCATCAACACACTGGCTTAGAGTTGATTGCTTTGCTATAGCTGATGGTTTTTATTATAGCTTTTACTCCTTGGAGCACTCACTGACTCTTAACTTTAATTGTTGGCCGAGGTGTTTAGCATTTATTTTGAATAGCAATTCAAATCTCGGCTCTCTCTCTAATAACTTTCCTCACCTCTTTGCTCTTGCCTTTTTAGTGGTAGTAGGCTGCATTAATATCTTAATAACAACTTATCATGCTTGATGTGTGCTTGTTAATTATTGAACATTCCATCACAGATCATGTGATCTGATGTTCTTGGTATCAAGGTCACCACCACAGTTTGATTTGTTCTTTCTAATAGTCCAACATATATAGCCCCTTCTGTTATCAGCCATTATGGTTTATTTGAGCTTTTTGTTTCCCCTTCTATTTTGATGTTTCCTTCCACACCCTCTTTATGTATGCATAGAACAGTCGTGTCCCATCTCCCCAACACTCCCCCCCCTTAGTTTGCTGTTTGGTCACCTTCTTTTCAAACAGGTTCCTATTCTTTAAACACACTCTTTCTTTCTTTTGAAGCTTTTCATGAGTCTTCTACTGAGAAAACATCTCTTATCCACAGTATAGGGCCACACTTTAATAATATTTCAACAATTGCTCAGCTCTATGACTGGACTGTCGTCTGATCACTTGATGTGTTTTGTTTGTATTATTTCTGTGTGTCGTAAGTACTGAGGTCTGTTTCTGAAGTATGCTCAGTGTTGTGTAGATTGTAAGCGCTTAAATAACCCTGATCCTGCACTCAGATCCATGAGAACATTTTCTTCCCTACGCCAATGTGGAATCTCACTCAAGTCAATGAGACTTGGTGGCCCAAAAGGGTTCATAAGCATACAAGGGTGTTCATACACACATCTGACTTTGTGGAGCTGGTTGCGATTTGAGACCAATAAAGATCATGTCCAGTGAACCTTGTGCTGTTGTTTGTTTCGCTTCTGATTTGGTCCATATTCTTACATCAGACATTTTACGTCCATTTTTAGTAGTAAACAGTCGAGTCTGTCCACTAATTCATCTAAAATCAATAGCAGTCTCTTGGTATTATAATAGGATAGTCCCACTAAATGTCAGTTGCTGTCTGTTACAAACCTTATTTGGCCAATTCAGTTCATATTTGAAGATTAAGTTTCAACCAAATATTTGTGTGGCATAACTATTGGAAAATCCCCATTACATTTAAACAACCTAGTTAAGTAATCAAAGTCTAGCTTCTAGTATGGATTTCCAGATGTCACAAGGTGGGTGTGGAGGAGGTTCAACAACTTCTGCTTAACCTCAAGCAAAGGTACTGGAACAATTTTTATGGGGGGATGGTGCTGAGAGACATTGAACCAAACTGTAAACCCTGTAGATGATGGAAACCACTTCAACCTATGGGGTGTGGCAGCACCCCTAGTTCCAGCACCTACGATCTGAAGAGTAGAGAGTCTCTGCTTTAATTTTCCTCAAGCGTTAGGTTGAGGGTCACATGGAAGTAGCAAAAACTCAGCCATCCATTTAAAGGTTTACTCCCCACAAAACAGGGATATTATTATACTACAAATAGTCAGCTTTAACAAGAAAAACATTTTCTTAGTATTGTTTAAATTCAGCATGGTCAGAGCTGTCCCGTCCATAAAACAGATTGAGGCAACTGCCCTGTGCTTGAGGGGGGCCTGTGCTTTGGAATGCGGGGTCCAGGATGTCCTGGGGAGCTAATGGGGAGGCTTGGTGCTGGCAGCAGTGAGTGACCTGGCCCCAGCCCACTCTGTTCTGCCAGCTCCTGGCATTGCTTGGGGGAGGGGGTGGAAGCTGGAAAGGGGTGGGGGTTTGGGGTAAGGGGTAGAATGGGGGCAGGGTCTGGGCCAGAGGGGGGGGAGTTTTCCTGGGCCACGTACCCTGCCCTAGGCACAGCCCTGAGAATGGTGAAATAGTTTTATCTACCTTGATCCTCCTAAACTAAAACATTGCTTTGTTTAAAGCCTATATTTTGCAAGAACTTAGTCTTAATGTCTATATGTAATGATGGATTGCAACAATCCATATATCATAGTTCCTACAGAGTTATATTCAGTGCTTAATTTTGTGTCAGGGCTTGCCAGAGCAGAGCCCCAACATCTCTAGGTTTTGGCAGTTCATAGCCCTGGCAGCTCTGGGCTTGCTGCATCAATGATGAAAGTAAAAAAAAAAATGCTTGTGCCCCGGCACCTCTTTCATTACAAATTAAGCACTGGTTATATTGTAAAAAACCTGTGATGAAGTCTTTGGGACAGTTGTTACAGCAGTGCAAATTTTGAACTAACTCTATTGTCTGAAATGCAGTTAGAGACTCTAGAGTAGATAAATACAGATTCGGATCTCATTTACGCTAGTGTAAATTAAAGTCAATGGAGTTTCTTTGAATGGAATTCCTTTAAATTTGCATCTGTATGAATGGGATCAGAATCTATATTTGTCTACCTCTAGAGTCTACCATCTTTTGTTTGACATCTAGGTGTAAGTATACTTCAGAGACTAATTAAGCCACTAAATGGGCCAGTGACTCTGCAGCTAGGCCTTATGGAAAAGTCTCTTTTGGCCTAGATTATAAACTTATTTTCAAGTTAGTGCCTGTAATGCTTAATGAGCTGATCACTCTTTAGCTGCTTCTCTTTTAGGTGGTAATGGTACAACTGTTTGGTCAAACATAGCTGACACTTGGCAAGATACCACACAGCTTCTCTTGCAAAAATATGGCATCAATAACCTCTCTAAATTGCCAGACTTGAATTCTTGAAATTTTTATGTGTAAATTGATCTTTTCCTATTCAAAATGCATAGTCTTCCTGGGAGTAAATATTTCAAACATGAATAACATGGAAGGATCATGTCAATAGCACACATTTGATATAAAATGTTTTTGAGGCAAGCTCTGAACCTGATAGGAACATAACTCTTGTAAATGTGTTTTCAACACAGCATAAATATATAAGGGAAAGGAAATCTATTATTGCCTGACTGGAAAAGCTAATCTTTTTGCCCATGTTTCCAGGGCAACAGAGATATGGAGGTAGCAATTTTCCACATTAAAATGTGGGTTTCAGAAAATGTATGGGAAAACTGCTCTCTCAAAGTAAAGAGAGATGCTGAATATTTTAAATACCATTAGAGCTACCCATGTGAAAAACTACTACTACTTAGCATATTTTCAATGTGCCTCAGGTGGCACGTGACCGGATTCATCACCAAATTTGGTCTGCTGGTTTGATCATTAGCTTCCCTGGCCCAGGCTGAGTACGAACAGGGAATGCAATGTGAACGCTGACCCATGCCACCCAAGAACTACTCATTGTAAGCAAACTAAAGCTCATAATGCATTAGTTCTGTCAATTGAATTTATCCTTTTAAGGTATTGGAAGGCCTACTAAAAAAAAAAAATACATACTTGTTTGCTTGCTTGTTACCTGTATTGTTAATATATTGTGGGACTAAATTAGAGTAGACCTCATTGTAAAGCTAGAGAAATAGATTTGTTTTCATAAAACTATAGTACAGTCTTCAACTCGTAAGTGTCAAAAAGTTACATGTATGTAGCAGTGCAAAAAGGCACTAATCAATATTGTGTGGCCTATTGTTCTGTGACACATACTGGTACACACAGAATCTAGCCAACTTTTTTTTGTACACTGCTAATCTCCAAAATACATAACAATGTATTGTGATGTTGCACTCCATATGATTCTATGAAAATATGCTAATGAGTGTGAGTATAATGTAACTGGAATATGCTTCATGCAAAAGGTCTCTTGTAAGGTATCATTACAAAGCTTATAATCTACTGAGTGTGGTCATCCTATTTGTATAAATGTATCGTTCTTGTATCTGAAACTAGAAATATGAAATATAACTTAGCATAATTACAATAGGACCTCAAAGTATGGGCCATTAATGGTGGTTTGGAATCTTGATGGCTCCCATCAACTAGGACAATTGGTTGTAAATAGATCTGTTTACTTGCAAGCCTTCCTGTGAGTCAGGCCAGGAAGAATGAAGGCTTGGGGTCTCCCGGGACATGTGACCATGTCACCTGCTACTGGAATGCATCTTAAACCTGTTGCTTTTCCAGTTAGAAGGAGGGGTAGGGAACCAGAGAGACTCAAGATTCCCACCTTGTGCCAAAGCTATGTAAAGGGGTGGAACAGAACAAAGGGGCTGCAGTCATGAGAAATTCCCTAGCTACCACCTGAGCTGGAACAAAGACTGTACCAGAGGAAAGGATTGGGCCCAGATTAAGGAGGAGTCTAGTCTGAGAAAGAAGCTCATTGGAACATCTCTGAGAGTGAGATTTTATCTGTAATCAGTTTCTTAATGTATTAGGCTTAGACTTGCGTGTTTTTGTTTTATTTTGCTTGGTAACTTACTTTGTCCTGTCTGTTATTACTTGGAACCACTTAATATAAAAAGTAGGATTTAATAAAATCACTTTCACTTATAAATTAACCCAGAGTAAGTAATTCCTGGGGGAGCAAACAGCTGTGCAGAGCTCTCTATCAGCGTTATAGAGGGCAGACAATTTATAAGTTTACCCTGTATAAGCTTTCTACAGAGTAAAACGAATCTGTTTGGGTCTCATTGGAAGCTGGGTATCTGAGTGCTGGAGACAGGAGCACTTCTTTAGCTATTTTCTGTTAAGTCTGTAGCTTTGGGAGATGTGGTTCAGACCCGGGTCTGTGTTTGTTTGCAGCAGACTGGCATGTCTGGCTTAACAAGGCAGGGTTCTGAAATCCCAAGCTGGCAGGGAAAATGGGCTCAGAGGTAGTTTCAGCACATCAGGTGGCAGTCCCAACGGGGTCTCTGACTGAACCCATCACATGTATTTATTAAATTTTCCTTGTACTACAATCTGCCGTGTACCTTTTAAGCTTAATTTAGTTCATTTTCTTCTCAAATACTTCCATACTGTTTCTCTGGAAATTTAATAAGAGAACTTGAGGCTGAAAGACATGGGATTAATACTTACGGAGAATAGAATTCCACCCACCCTGTTTGTAGAATAAGTAAAAGATGGACAGTAATAAGTCAAGCTTCTCCACAATATCCTGCTAATGCACCTCAATGTCATAAAGAAATGCAAACCCAAATAACAAACAAAATCCC
Organism: Chelonoidis abingdonii; assembly: GCF_003597395.2. Lineage (NCBI taxonomy): Eukaryota > Metazoa > Chordata > Testudines > Testudinidae > Chelonoidis > Chelonoidis abingdonii. The sequence goes on along the minus strand of NC_133775.1, from coordinate 54,158,863 downwards.
GAAGACCAACATTGGTTCCCTCTTGAAGGCTGGTTTTCTGTTGAGATTGCATTAATGATGCCAAATGGAGTGGTCACTTTCTCTTATAAAGACAATATATCTACTAAGGACTGGATTGAAAGCATCAGTTCACTTCCCCATGAGTGTACATTTAAGGGAAGGTAAGGGTGGCACTGGTGGGGGAGGAAGGAGATACCACTCCCAGTTTCTAATCTGGGGCAACATAGGTGTCTCTCAGCTCCCTCTTAGAAGGAAGGGAGCAGTCTGAGGTTGCTGCTTAGTGCAACTCAACCCCTTCCCCTTGCATGTTGCATTTTCACTGATTAGCTGGACAGGGAGGAGGCAGCAGCTGGCACCTCCTGTCACTAAGGGCTGCTCTGTACCCTCTGCTGAGCATCAGGAGGCTGCTATCTAGAGCCACAGCTGCCTGTCCTGCCACAGGGGAAGCCTAATCAGTCAGGGGCTAAATCTGTACCAGAGGACACAATGTTCCCTGACTCCTATCCAGCAGTGGCTCAGGTTCCCCTTCACCGTGCCCTCCCCCTGCTCCAGTGAAGGAGGCTCAGGTATGGGGTGGGGGTTGGAACTGGTAAAGGGACCCAGAGTTGGGGCAGACCTCGTAGGCTGCAAGATGGGGACCTTGGGAAGTCTGAAGGAAAACAGGCCACAGTGGAGGCCTTGGGGTGGGGTGGTGAATGAGACACCACTTCAGGGAGCTCTTCGGCAGAGGGATTGTGCTCAGGGAGGAAGAGTCAGTGAGCCATTGGGACCAGAGAATGAGAGGTGTGTGTTAGAGGGAGGAAGTGTCTGGGAACTATAAAGGAGGGAATGTTTGGGGCTAATTATACTTTTGTGGAGCAGGGAGGCTTGCAGCACTTCACTGTGTGTTGCATCACTGCCCTGACTTTGCTGGTACTTTCACTCTGCTGCACTTTACACAGGCCACCACCCAACCTGTACATGGTAAATTGTCACTATTAACTTGTGTTTGAACAGCCATCTTACAGGAGGCAGCTTTTCTTCTAGAGTGACCTATTAACATTTTTTTTTTTTTTTTTTTTTTTTTTAGCCCCATCTGGAAATAGTAGCTTTCATGTTTTTGGTCTCTTGTTTCTTTCACTCAGTTTCAGATCAGATATTTAATACCTTTTACACATGGATGGTAACTTCAGAAAATTCCCACCAGGTCTGCTACCAATTCTATATGTTTAACTATCAAAATGGTGAAAATGCCAGAAGCTACAACGGGCTTGTCTATGCTTTGCCATCACCACCAGCACCAGTGCTACCCAAAGAGGTGTGTGTGTGTGTTTTTTGTTTTTGTTTTGTTTTGTTTTTTCTAAAATTCCCCAGACCAGAACCGACTGTTCTGTTTTTTAAGGCAAGTTAATTTGGTTTGACCATCCTAGACTGTAAGATTTTGGATTTCCCCTCAATAAATACCCTTTCCTTCTGCCCTAGTCTGGACCAGAATCTCATCTCAATTACTTCTTTGTTCATCTGGTAATCCAAAATAACTTCACAGAAATCAACAAAGGCAGAATCTGGCACCTAAAAATGTAAAGGGGATTGGGAGAGAGAATTATGATAAAACTAATCAAATTACAACTTTTTATCCTCCTCTCTCTCCTGTCAGGACCTGCCCTCTGAACAAATGCCACTGATTTTTTGTTGTTTGTTGTTGTTGCTTTTTTTATTTCAGTTGGGGAAAACCCAATTTTTGATCTGTGTACTGGATCTTTTTAAAATAATCTTTGTTTAAATAGTCTGTGGACTTAAATTGCAGCAAGGAAGGTTTAGGTTGGACATTAGGAAAAACTTCCTGTCAGGGTAGTTAAGCATGGAAGCAAATTGCCTAGGGAGATTGTGGAATCTCTAAGAAGAGGTTAAACGAACACTTGTCAGGAATAGTCCAGTTATTATGTAGTTCTGCCTTGAGTGCAGGGGACTGGACTAGATAACTGACTGAGGTTCCTTCCAGTCCCGCACTTCTATGATTCTATGTTTGCTGTATAGTCTTTAACAAGATAACTGATTGAACAACATGGAAAGTTTTTTTGTTTTGTTTTGTTTTTTTTTGTTATACAGCCACATGCGGCACATTTAACAAGAGGCATCCAAGCACAAGAAATGTAAAAAGCCCTAGTGACATGGGCGGTGGGTGAACAAGCTGTTGATATAGGCTAGCCCTTGCCTCTCTCCCTCTGCCGAAGGCCTTGCCCCCAGAGAGGCTAGCCCCCTTCTGCCTCCTCTCCTCCACTGGAGCCCAGAGCACACAGCTCCGGAGCACCGGGTGGCCAGAGCGACCTGAGCACCAGGTGGGCAGGACAGCCCCATCCTGCCTGCCTCAGCCTCTCGGCCATGGAAGAGCACTGGGAAGGGGACTGGAAGGAAGCAGGAGAGGGTCTGGAGGTAGCGTATGGGCTGGGCTACGCCAGGCTGTTTTGGGAGATACAGCATTCCCCAGCTTATGCCACCCATGACCAGTGAAGTTTGTCTGTCTGAAATTTTAGCTTGTACTATGACTTGTTTATACTACTGTATATACCACTCACTGAAATATTTATATTCCAATTAAAAAGTACAATATTTATATTCCAATTGATTTTATGGTAAAAATGAGAACGTAAGCAATTTTTTAGTAATAGTGTGTTGTGACACTTCTGGTTTGTTTTTTTTAATCTGATTATGTAAGCAAGTTGTTTTTTAAGTGAGGTGAAACTTGGGGGTACACAAGACCAATCAGACTCCTGAACGGGGCACAGTAGTCTGGAACGGGTAAGAGCTACTGACCTAGATCAGTGGTTCTCAACTAGGGTCAGGAGCCCCCTGGGGGGCCAGCAAGCAGGGCAGGCATTAGACTTGCTGGGGCCAAGGACAGAAAGCCAAAGCCCCATTGCACGGGGCTAAAGTGCAGGGCCGGATGACCTGCCACTCCTCGCTGGAGCCTGAGCAACTTAGCTTCATGGGGCCCGGGCAGTTGCTCTGCTTCCTACCCCCAACGATAGCTCTGGCTTTTATATGTAGAGAAATAGTTTTTGTGGCACAAGTGGGCTGTGGAATTTTTATAGCATGTTGAGGGGGCACAGAAAGAAAAAGGTTGAGAACACCTGACCTAGAAGATCTTATTGTACTTGGTGGCAAAAAAGAAGATGGGGGTGGCAAATAAATGTAAACATCTTTTAGATGTTGAAACGAATTCTCTTTGATTCAGGTTACTGTCTTTGATTTTCATCTTGAAATTTTCATTGTTTTGGTCATGGCATTTTCCTGGGGATGGTTTTTTGCAAATTCTCACTCTTCAGTGGGAAAACTTTGACCAGCTTCCTTAGAGACTGATTTAGGCCACAATGGCTTGCAGGCTGTCATACTGAGAGCTTTGGATTTTTCTCTAGATCTTAAATTTCACAAACTGGATGGAGTTCAGATGAAGATACATTTTGGGGATTGGCTGGGTGAAAGGATTGATAATATAGTAAAGAATCTCTCACCTCCTTATATCTAGCTATGTTATTTAACAGTAATAATTATTGCCTGAGTAATGTTAGGAGACTTGTGTGAAATAAGCTAGAGCTCTCAGTCCAATTCCTGATGAACTGCTCTTAATGTTCCAAAAAAGCCTCTTTATAATTAACACTCTATTTAGTATTCTCAAATTATCGGCATTGAAGAACTGAATGACCAAGGAGACTGAATTGCTCACTTACCCTTAAAAGTGGATAAGGTTTGAGGCGTGTTAGCAGGGCAGTGTGGGAAAGCTTGTAGTCGTTCTAAACATGCTATTCTTCATCTCTAGATAATTAGAGGAATTCAGTCTATATCAAGGGTCTGCAACCTTTCAGAACTGGCGTGCCGAGTCTTCATTTATTCATTGTAATTTAAGATTTTGCATGCCAGTAATACATTTTAATGTTTTTTTAGAAGGTCTTTTTCTATGTCTATAATATATAACTAAACTATAGTTGTATGTAAAGTAAATAGGTTTTAAAAAATGTTTAAGAAGATTCATTAAAAATTAAATTAACATGCAGAAGCCCCGGACCGGTGGCCAGGACCAGGGCAGTGAATGCCACAGAAAATCAGCTCGCATGCCACCTTTAGCACGTGTGCCATAGGTTGCCTACCCCTGGTCTATATGGTCAGTCTGGCCCCTTTCATAAATACCCCTTAACGCAGGGCTTGGCAACCTTTGAGATGTGGCCTTCCAAGTCTTCAGTAATTTTAAGGTTTTGCGTGCCAGTAATAAATTTACATTTTACAGGGGCCCCCGACAGAACCCCAGACTGGCCGCAGACTGAGTGGAGCTGGTGGCTGGGACCTCGGTTGGCAGGGGATGACGGACAGAACCCCAGTTCTGTCTGGCCCCTGCCAGCCAGGGTCCTGGCCACCAGCCCCACTCAGCCCGCTGCCAGCCCGGGGTTCCGTCCATCCAGGCCAGCAGTGGGCTGAACGGGGCCGAGACCCTGGCTGGCAAGGGGCCAGCAGTCGGAACCCCAGACCGGCAGCAGGCTGAGCAGGGCTGCCGGTTTGAGCTAAGCAGGGCCAGTAGCCGGGACCCCGACTGCCAAGGGGTCAGGGTCTGGAACCCCAGACTGGCAGCTGGCTGAGCGAGGTCAGCGGACAGAACCCCAGACCAGTGGCGGGCTGAGCAGCTCAGACAGCTGATGGTCTGGAGTTCCGGTCGCCATGTCCTGCCAGCTGGGGTCCTGGCCATTGGCCCTGCTCAGCCCGCTGCCGGTCTAGGATTCCGTTCACCCAGGCAGGCAGCGGGCTGAGCGGGGCTGGCAGCTGGGACCCTGGCTGGCAGCAATGTGCCAGTAAAAATCGGCTCGCCTGCTGCCTTGGGTAGGTTGCCAACCCCTGCCTTAATGTGATGTATATTTAATCTCAGCAGGAATGACTATAGGTGGTGATCTGATATGTTGGGGTTTAAACCCTAATAGAATGGAATCTACAACTGATTTTAAAGCATTGACTTTGTGATGTGTCTGAAAACAGGTGGCATTTTTTCTGTGGCTCATGGTTCATAAGGCAGAATAATGGAGTGTTTAATGTGCTGACTTTTTTTATTGACCATACCAAGTTGCACTTGGTAAGATGTCTTTAAAGAACTGGGAAATATTTGTACTAATATTTGAATACTGTGTATGCTTCTGTGTGTTTAAGTTATTTCTGTGGAGTTAGATCAAACGGTCAGTTAGGGCAATGGTTTTCAAGCTTTTTTTTCTGCTGACCCAGTTGAAGAAAATTGTTGATGCCCATGATCCAATGGGGCTGTGGGAGGGGATCAGGGCTGGGGTATGGGAGGGACGGCAGCAGGGTGGAGCCTGGAATGAGTGGTTCAAGGTGTGGGAGGAGGCTCTGGGTTGGGGCAGTGGGTTGGGGTGCAGGAAGGGATTATGGGTTGGGGGGCTCATGGCTGGGGGTGCAGGCTCTGGGGTGGGGCCGGGAATGAGGGGGTTGGAGTGCAGGACGGGGCTCTGGGTTTGAGGTGGAGCTCAGGGCTGGGGCAGGGGATTGTAGCGTGGTGTTGAGGCCTGGGCTTATCGCCGGCGGCTCCCAGTCAGCAGTGCAGTTTGGGTGCAGATGCAGACTTCCCACCTGTCCTGGCACCACGGACTGCACTGTACCCTGGAAGTGGCCAACAGCAGGTTTGGCTTCTAGGCTGAGGTGTGCAAGCAGCTCCGTGCGGCTCTCACCCACAGGCCCCACCCCACCCCAGCTCCCATTGGCTGGGAACCAATGCTCAGGTCTAGGGCAGCACACAGAGCCCCGTGGCCCCCTTGCCTAGGAGACGGCCCTGCTGCTGGCCGCTTCCAGGATGCAGTGCAGTGTTGAAACAACATAGGGACTAGCCTGCCTTAGCTGGGCAGCACCACTGACCGGACTTTTAATGGACCGGTTGGTGGTGTTGACCAGTGCTGTCGTGACATAGTGCCTTCCGGGTCACGACCCATAATCTGAAAACCACTGTGTTAGGGGAACCAAGCTGGAAAGGCAATACAGTGGCCTAGATAAGGAACATCTCCACAAACACACACAATAGCTAGATTAATAACTCTGAAGAGGCAACTCCATGGCCCCAACCAGGTATCATAGCTGCCTTGCCAAGGCTGAGAAACTAGAGATCAAAAATAAAATACACTGATAGCTAAAGCTTTCTGAGATGCAGAAAAGGGGAAAGTTTTCAGCTGGTCAGGATCAACAGCAGGCAGGCTGTATCTTGGCCCTTAAGAACAAAGGTCACCTAGGCTGTCACATCTTGAGGGGAATGCCAAGTACAACAGTATGCATTTAGGTCTCTGTCTTTTAATTTATCTGAATGTTGTGCACCTTTTGGAAGACAAATCATACTTTGAATTGACGAAGCTGCTTCTGTGTCGCTGCAGAACGCTACTGTCCATGATCCTCAAAGGAAAACTCTTGCAGATGCCAAGTCCATTGGCCCTGTTAGGTATCCTGGCAACCAAGGAGACATCATTCAGAGAGTAGTTAGATGCAGGGTCTCTTCTCAAAGAAGCGGAGGCATGGGCTGCCATTCCAATAAGGTGCACACTGAGGACAGGAAGAGGACCTCAGAAGCACAGCTTACCCAAGGACTGTGACAGTGCCATAGACTTGTTTCAGGAGTCATTTCTAAGTTGGGAAATTGTCATAGTGATGTAACTTGCTCAACAGTCCACAGACCAAACTCTTTACTAGCAGTGGTTCTGCTGAATTAAACAGCATGTACCCCTGCAAGGAGCAATATCTTTTAGTTTTTGTACAGGGTAGTGGAGAGGCCCACTCTGCTGATCTATGTAAATGATCTGGTGGTCTTAGTCCACTTGGAATTGTTTTGAGATTGGGTGACAATATCAACTGAGTGGTCAGAGACTGTGTGAAAATGGAAACAGAATGGCACACTCAGGTCTGAGGCACATTAATGAGGCACAGCAGCAGAAATTTTGCTATTGCCCAAGCTCTGCCTGTACTGTGGATTAATATAAGGCTTTAACAGCTCTGGAAACTGATCCGGCACCTTTCAGGAATGCTGTGTACTCCAACTGAAAACAAAATGTGCCTGGCCAAATGTAACACGCAGTTCTACAATGGAGCCTGTAACCACCTTCATCTTCTAATATGGAAGGGTGACCCATGGAGACTACCGTCTCTACCTGCATTGCTCCAGCTTGCCACAAGCAGCCAGGCCACCTGCAGGACCTGTTCTCATACTTCATTAATGAAAGTGGGGGGGTGCAGATGCAACCCTCACCCTTTGGAAGTCTGTCAAGGTGGCTTTAGATGGAGTGAAACATAGATGTTCCTGCCTTTGAACTCATTATATCCAAATTTCTCAGTACTTTGTGCAGCTGCATATGATTGATTTCAGGATGTGGGTCATTAAAACAAATATGTTTAAGGAGACAAAAACATTAACACAATGTTAGTACACAGTGTTGTAAGTTCACTGACTGCTGTATACAGCCTTGAGAATTTCATCAGCCGTAACAGAAATAGATTTTTCCTGTAACTACTCCTGGAAACTGTTTGCACTATTTCTCCATTGTATACAAAATAAGTGGTGGTAGGTAATGCTGTTCAACTAGTTTTGAACTAGATCCAACTTGATATCTCTTGGGGGGTGTGGTGTTTTTTGTTTGTTTGTTTTTTGTGCCATCCATCAGATGTTTGCAAAGCATGCTAAACCGCCAGCAGTAAACCAACTAAAGAAATGGAAGCACAAGACTTGTTTGCATCTCACTTGAGTCATAGTGTAAGGCCAGAAGGGATCACTAGATCTTCTAGTCTTACCTCCTGCATGCCACCAACACCACCCAGCACCCACACGCTAAACTCAACAGCTAGAATTAGCCCAAATTATTACAGCACCCAGGAAACTAGACTATTATGTGCCACAGGCACAATATAGGAGGGACTGAGGTGCAACAGTGCCCAAGGCCCCCACATTGGCTGGGAAATATTAAGTGAGAGAGATGCAAATAATCCTGGCAAGTGACCTGTACCTGCATGCTGCACAGGAAGGTGAAAACGCCCCAACATCACTGCCAATTTGACCTGGGGAAAAATTCCTTCCCAATCCCACATGTGGTGATCCGTTAGACCCCAAGCATTGGACCAAGACCCAGCCAGCCAAGTACCCGAGAGTGAGAGGATGTTCAGTGTCACCTCAGAGCCTTGGCTCACCCCACCCAATGTACCATCTTCAGCCATGACCATCCCTGAGGCTTCAGAAGAACTGGATAAACCCATACTCCATTTGGGGTGGAGGAAGGGAAGTTCTTCCTGACCCCTGCAAGTGACCAGCTGAAACCCTGAAGCATGAGCCTTTAGGAACATAGGACATAACTGGAACTGAGTTCCAGGGCTGCTGAGCCCTGCCTGTTACCATCACAAGCAATCCTGTCAAGCAATTCCATGTTACCAATATACAATGTTGTTGTTCTGCAAAGGATGGCAAAAACACACCATTCTTAGGTTGGACAGAATCTTCATCTAACTGAGCAAAACCTATCACTGCTTATTTTGCATATAAGAGCAAAATGCTAGAAACTGAGGTGTTACTGTAGAATTCTTTGCTATGTCTGTAACTGCTGTGGAAAGTTTCAAGGATGTTCTGAAATACACTCCCCAAAGTAACATTAACACACAGTTCTGTGTGATTTTCTTTTTTCCTGCATATGTATATGCACCTCTGTCCCCCTCCCCCTTTTTTTTTTTTTTTTTTTTTCTAATTTCTATAGCACATCTCACAATGCATGTAGATGCTTTGATTAGTTCTTATCATGCGTGTGTTATTGTCAATCCCTTCCACTCCAAAAATTAAGTGATAGAATTAATGTTTTTGTGTTCTTAAAGTCAGTCTCAGAGGCTGCCAAGAAGAGCAAGTTCCAAATGCCATAGAGCACCCAGTTGTCAGATTAGCTTGTATACCACGTTACAGCCCAGCTTGTGAGTCATCTCTGCATGCTTGTCTTGGGCAAGACTTGTACTGTATCCAGTGTTGCCAGCTCTTGTGATTTCCCCTCCCCCCAACCTTCCTGCTGGAGCTGGAGTCAGAGCCAGACTCTGAGAAGCTCCCATCCTCTCATGACTACTTGCTCTGTCTGGGGAAAACCTCTTTTGATCAGCGCTTTTCCCCACTGCCTGATCTCTTGGAGTAGAGCAACCAATCAGAGTTGCTGCAGGAAGCAGGCAGAGCTCTCTCCCTTTCCTCTCGGGAACCAACACAATTCCTGTAGCAGGGAAGGTAGCAGTAATAGCTTGGTGGCTCCACTCTCCTTCCCCCTTTCCTACTGTGACTATCCAGGTGGCTGCTCTCCTCCTCCCCTCTCCATCCCAGCAATACCTGGCCTGGGAAGGGGCTGAGAAAGAGATGAAGAACTCTTGGAGCTACCCTACAGCCTGGAAAGTGGGAGGAGGAGACCTTGTTATTTCCCCTCTTCCTTTATCCCTGAGCCTGGTGGTGGGGGGGGGGGGCTGGGCCAATCTGAGGGCAGAATTACTTGCTGGGGGATGGAGCTGGGCAGATGTGGGGATGAGCTCCTGCAGCAGGGGCCAAAATCAATTTGATAAACTTGGAAGTGTAACACCACTAATTGTCACATGCGGGTGGGAGGGCAGGGGAGTTTAAAAATCAAGACAGACCAAAACCACAGTACAATCTTTGACCCAGAAATGCTTACAAAGAAAACAATAAAATAACCTCATGACTTTTTGGGTAGGCAGTTCAGTGTAGTCCAGACAGCTACTCTCACCAGGAAAGGTGCTTGAAACCTACTTGAATGACTATCCCAGAGCGATCAGCTCTGATTCTCTCAGTTGCTGGCTCAACTCATGGAATAATGGATTTTCTACATAGGGGAGTGTGCCAGCCTGGCTGATGGATCAGCAGCTTCTCTGCTTGGGCATATGGCTAAAAGGGAGAAAGATATTTAAGGGGAGGATGTTTCTCTGAGGTGGAGTGCGGGAGGAAGGCATCCACCACCACATGCAAGAAATTGTGGCTGGGGAGAGAGAAAAGACAGGAGGGACTCTGCCTAGCTTGAAACACTGACATGACTTTGGACTTGCAGAAGAGGTGAGATGAAGCTAAAGGATGGATTGATTTTTTTTCCAAAGATCTGTAATTCTCTAGTGCTTTAAGAGTAAAGTGACCAGGGCCAGTGCAACCCATTAGGCGACCTAGGTGGTCGCCTAGGGTGCTAACATCTGAGGGGTTGGCATTTCGGGTCCTTCGGTAGGCGGCGCCAGATCTTCGTCTGCCCCGGTCATCGTCGGCATTTAGGTGGATGGACCTGGAGCAGGGGTGCGTGGGAGGGCCGCCTGCAGCAAATAAGGGGAAGGCGCGGCACACAGGGGAACTGCTCCCCTCCCCAGCTCACCTCTGTTCCGCCTCCTCCCCTGAGCATGCTGCCTCGCTCTGCTTCTCTTCCTCCCAGGCTTCCAATCAGCTGTTTGGCGCACAAGCCTGGGAGACGGGAGAAGTGGAGCAGTGACAGCATGCTCGGGAAGGAGGTGGAACAGAGGTGAGTTGAGGAGGGGAGCTGCTGCACAGCTCCCCTGGCTGGGGGGAGCTGCCATTGGGGGAGGACACCTCAGGGCTGAGGGGGGACGTGGGGAACTGCTGCGGGGGGGTGCCTTAAGGTGTGGGAGGTTGGAGAGCTGCCATGGGGCTAGGGGTGGAGGGCGCAAGGTGGAAGTTTCACCTAGGATGTGAAACATCCTTGCACCCACCTTGAAAGTGACTGTTTTAAAAGTTCCTTTGCTAAGCCTGTGCCTTGCTTTCCAGTCATCTTGTCCCTGAAGGAGTTAAACTAGAAGCCATAGTGCCCACAAGTAGGTTGGATTCTGGGGGTGTATGTATAAGCAACTGGAGAGAATCAAGAGGTCAGATTTGTTCCAGCGTGCTTGTTGCTGAGGCACTGGGAGTACCTTTCCCATACCTGAAGAGTAGCTCTGTGTGGCTCAAAAGCTCATCTCTCTTTCCCACAGAAATTGGTCTAATAAAGATATTACCTCCACACACCCTGTCTGCCTACACTTTCACAGTAAAGGTGCTTTAGAATCTGATCAGGTGTTGGCAGCAGTACTGCATCTCACATTGTCCAGTATTGCATTGGATACTTCTATGATTCATTGATCTTGTGCTGAAGTGATTGCAAACCAAGCTGTGATTGTACTTTGAACACTGGAAAGGAGGTCACCAAAAAGCAGTTGATAAGTGTGCTTTTGTTATATTGCATAATACATTATATGGGACACGTGTGCAAGCCAGATAAGATATAAAGATCAATTACACAAGGCTTGAGGAAACTTATCAGTACTTGTACTAAAGAAAAAAATAAACCTCTATGAGCTGAAGGGAACTACACAGTAACAAAAATACAAAAGAAATTAGGCAGCTAAAGTTACCATTATCTTGAGTAATAAAAACAAATCTAAAACCGTAAACTGCAGATTATTGTGAAGACCTTTTTAAATTGATTGTGGAGTTGAATAGCTTGGTGTAAGCTTCTCCTGCAAGCTGCTGCAATTAACTAAAGACACTGGTTAAATATTAGTGTAACCCACACGCCTCCTGGGTGTGGTGTTCTGTCCCACCTAGTGGCACCGAGACCACTTAAAGATAGAGATTAAACTGAGTCTGCTCTACAGCCTTAGCTAAAAGCTAGTTGGCTTTTAGCTTATGCCAGGGGTCCCCAACGCGGTGCCCAGGGGTGCCATGGTGCCTGCGGGGCATCTTAATGCGCCCGCGTCTTGGGCCCTGAGAGAACACCTGCCGAAATGCCGCAGCGGCATTTTGGTGGGGACACCTCTCAATGACGACGCTTGTCTCCAACAAGTGATGTCATCGAGAGGCGTCGCTCCCGAATTTCGGCGGGGACGTCTCTCGATGTCGCTTGTTGATGGCAAGTGATGTCATCGAGAGGCGTTGCAGCCGAAATGCTGCCGAATTTCGGTGGGTGCTCCACTGCCGCGGTGGTCCTTCAGCTGGCTTCCGCCGGCCGAAAAAGTTGGGTACCACTGGCTTATGCAGTAGAGGCTCAGGCACTAAGATCCAGAGGTCCCTGATTTGACTCTACCTGTTGACAACCAGGGTCTGTCAGCATTACAAGTAGGGGCTCATCCAGGATTTCAACGGGGAAGACTCTGAAGCTTGGACTGAGGTCCCCAGTTCAATCCTGCTTGTCAACGACCAGGATCTGTCAGTGTTACAAGTAGGGACTAGTCTGGGATGTCAACTGGGAAGACCCTGAAGCTCAGGATGCACTTCCTCAGCTAGGGGATGTATGTAACCCACACACCTCCTGGGTGTGGTGTTCTGGCCCATCTAGTGGCACCAAGGCCATTTAAAGAGAAAGCTAAGCCTGTACAGCAGACTCATTTTATCTAACAGCTAGTTGGCTTTTGGCTGACACACTAAGCTCCAGAGGTCCCTGGTTCAGTCCTGCCCGTTGACGACCAGGGTGTTGTTACATTAGCACCAGTTTTGAAAGGTGCTCCACACTGTTTACCCTCCTTCAAATACAATCTGGTAAAAGAGTAAAAAAAAAAAAAAATTTTTGAATGGACAGTAAATTCCTGATATCTAATATTTCAAACAAAGTAAAGCAAACAAAAGCCCAATCCCTGTATTTATTTCTAACTGATATGAAAAGCATGATGCTGATGAACTGCATACAAAAATCAGATTTGAACTGAGCTACTTGTTCTCTACCTAAAACTGTCTCAGGCTGAGCACCCAAATCAGTGGTCAATGGTGAACGTATGGGTCTTGCAAAATAGGGATAATAGCTCAGATCCTCCAAAGCATTAAGGTGCTATGAGAGTTACGTTTCTAAACACCGTTTGAAGATCTGAGCACGTATGAAATATATCTCACCAGAGTTTTATGAGGAATAATTGGCGAAAGCTCATTGTAGCTGTAAAGCAACAGATGAACCTAAAAGTAGAAAGTGCTGATTTTTTTTTTTTTTTTTTCCATAAGGTAAAGAGCATCCTCAACTCTCGCTGGCTTCCGTAGGAATTGAAAGCACTTGTCTCGATAAAGCAAGCTCCATAAGCTTTTATTTATTCTGATTCTAACTAGGACAAGAACTATCAATATCAAAACATCTCCTGCAAGGCTATTCTTATGGTCCAACTAGGACCAGGAACTGCTGGAAATCTCACAGAGAGCCTTTTTTTAATGATATCTAGACTAAAGAGACTTAGATAAATTCTGGGGACCTTCTTGTGCTCCCATTAAAATTGTCAAAACTCCCATTAACCTCAGTGACAACAGGGTTTGGATGCTTATCTGCACTTCTTGGTAATCAGAAAAAGGCCTAAACCAAAACCCTGCAACTGACACCACTGAAATTTGGGAGTGTATGGGTCTGGATTTGTACTTAGTAGCTTGGACCCATCCCTGCTTACAATGGGGGAAAATACAAAGGAACAGCTGTGCGTAGCAAGAAGGTTTTGTTGCTTTAGTGTCCATGTGAACTCAGACTATTTGTTCCTTCTCCAAGATGTTAAATGTTTTTGTAGATTTATATTAGTGACCTAAATAAAACCAAGATTTCAAACATTGAGCACTAAGTTATGTTCATAATGCAGTGAAGGCTTTTCTCAAAGTAAATGTTTCCTTTGTTGTATTGATTCAAATGAGCATGTGTTGTTCCCAGAGAAAAATATTTTTAGATGCTGTTGCTTTCCTTTTGGAATAGAGTAGCTAATTCTCTCCTGGGCTTAACTGTTTGCTGATAAACCTCACAGTGCTTTGAAGGAATTCATAACACTGCATCTGAGCCACAAGTACAGGAAAACATGCTACAAATAGTCTTTTTGGACGACCTTTAAAAAAAAATTAAACCTGTTTTTCAATGACATTACTTTGGGGGTGGCAGGAGGAAGTGTGTGTGTGTGAAATTAATTGGTAGAAGGTTAGTCAATATTCAAATAAACTATATAAAGCTCTGCATGAACTGGGCTCTGCCTTCCTGAGAGACCACCTCTTTCCCTGTATAATACTGCTGCATTTGCTGTTAGTGGAGGTGTTCAAGTCAAAGCCCCCTTGCTTTAAAAGACACTGGTCTGATGGTAGGGAGATTTGCTGAGAGAGCCTTGGACTTGGAACTTGTTCTCCCCATGCTCTGAAATAGCCCAAATTGATTGACTTTCAGGGCAAGACACAAAGCCCACCTACGTGACTGGAGGTTTAGGGAAAGCTAAGATGGATGGAGTGCTGGGTTTTTTAGGGAGCTGAGGGACCCCATTGCTCTGCCTGTAGCCTGAGTCATTATGAACACTAAAGGTTGTTCTGGGATTCGGAATGTGGGAATTTATTTTTCTTGAACTGTTTTTTTCTGTAAAGACGTAACAGAGTCGAGCCCAAGGGTTCGGGTACAAACCTGCCATAACCAGACTCAGTGGTTCAGGTGATAAATCCTCACCGGGGGAACTGAGTCAGTGGTGAGTATGTCTGTGGCACAGTTAAAAGGTGTTGTGGCCTAAAATCTGCTGGGGGGTGGTGGGACACTGGCACAGCTAGGAAATAGCTATCAGCCAGTACTCTGGTGATAGTAGGAAAGACTGCTGAATGGTGAGACTCTGGCACAGCTAGGAAAGCGGTGGGCCAGAATTCCACTGAGAGCAGGGAAATTGAGGTACAGTTAGAATGTGCTGGATGCTGTTAGTGACTGGTAGAGCTAGCCAAATAGCTGTGGGCCAGTACTCTGCTGAAAGCAGGACAGATTTCTGGGAGCAGGGAAGATTCAGGGTGGTAAGATATGGTTTCACACCTTTGGGGTTGACCGAACCCTTTACTGGTCTGGGTGAGAGAAATGGAGGCACAGCTAGAAAGTGCTTTTGTTCTGGAAACTGCTAAGAGTGGTAACACCCTGTGTTAGAGTCCTGGGCTACAGCAGTTGTACCTGCACTCTGATAACTGAATCTCCAATTAGATTGGTCTGGAGTAAACCTGAGTGTCAAAGCTGTGACCAACTGATAGATTGGGGATGGGCGGGAGAGGGTTATAAGGCTAATTTACCCAAGAAAGTAGAAAAGATGAAGAAAAGGAGGAGGAAAGTGTAGAGGAGATTGGTAGGCTTTTAAGAGAGAGCTCAAGGGGAAGATATCTTCTCTCTTCCCCCATTTTTGGCTGAGTGAACTAAAGACTCTATGCCCTGGTCTACACTACGAGGTTAGGTCAAATTTAGCTGCATTAGGTCAATTTTTATAAGCAATGCGGCTACACAACCAACTCCGTTCCATCGACCTAAAGGGTTCTTAAAATTGACTGCTGTACTCCTCCCCAATGAGGGGAGTAGCATTAAAGTTGACCCTCTTGGGTCAAATTTGGGGTTGTGCAGATGCAGCATTGTGCAATTTGACGGTATTGGCCTCTGGGAGCTATCTCAGAGGCTCCAATGTGATCACTCTGGACAGCACTTTCAACTCTGATGCACTAGCCAGGTACATAGGAAAAGCGCCACAAACTTTGGAATTTCATTTCCTGTTTGATCAGGTGACCATGCGGTCCCAGAATCGCAAACGAGCTCCAGAATGGAGTGAACTGGAGACACTGGATCTGATTGCTGTATGGGGAGAAGACTCTGTGCAGGCAGAACTCTGAGCAAAAGAAGAAATGCTAATATATATGCCAAAATCACACAGGGCATGGTGGAGAGAGGCTACACCTGGGACATGCAGCAGTGCTGCATGAAAGTTAAGGAAATCAGGCAAGCCTACTATAAGACAAAGGAGGCAAATGATCACTCTGGGTCAGAGCCCCATACATGCCACTTCAATGATCAGCTACATGGCATTCTAGGGGGGCACCCTACCAGTACCCCAACACTGTCCATGGACACCTACAAGGGGGAAATCTCATGCAACACGGAAATCTCATGCAATAGGGAGAGGATTTTGTGGGTGATGATGATGAGGAGAATGCCTAGCTGGCAATGGAGACTTCGTTCCCCCTGGCAGCCAGGACCTTTTCATCACCATTCCAAGGTGGGTTCCGGGACCCTGAAGGCGGAGAAGGCACCTCTGGTGAGTGCACATTTGTAACTACAATACCGGGGTTAAAAGCAATTGTGTTTTAATGTTTGATTTTCCCTGAAGACTTTGGGATGCATTCATGACCAGTAGAGCTACTGGAAAAGTCTAACGTGTCTGGGGATAGAGCGGGAATCCTCCAGGAACATCTCCATGAAGCTCTCCTGGAGGTACTCTGAAAGCCTTTGCAGAAAGTTTCTTGGAAGGGCTGCTTTATTTCATTCTCCACAGTAGGATACTTTACCACACCAAGGCAGTAGCAAGTAGTTTGGAATCATTGCAGCACAAAGCATGGTAGCAAATGGTCCATTTTTGGTCGCATTCATGCAACATTCAGTCTTTATCTTTCTGTGTCAGCCTCAGGAGAGTGATGTCATTCATGGTTATCTGGTTGAAATAGGGGGATTTTTGTAAGGGAACAGTAAAAGGACCAGTTCATGCGGGTTGTTTGTGCTTGGCTAAAAGAGATCATCCCTCAGAATAGCCACGTGGTGTGGGAAGGGCTGTGCTGCATATCCAACCGAAAACTGGAGCCCCTCCTTTTAAATGGAAAATCCAACCAGCATTGCTTGCTATGGGAAAGGAGGGCGCTGCAGTTTGAAGCGATTCCCATATGTTATGAAGGCAGAAGAAGCCAACCCCACGTACCTTTTGGCTTACCAAGGCTACCAGGAAACCTAATTCTGTTGCCCAGCTGTGTGTGATGTGTCACCGTATTGGCAAGTGCTCCATATAAAAGGCAAAATGCTACTTTGTACCTAAAACACGTACTGTCTGCTGTGAATTACTTGATTCACTGTGAAAGTCTCTCCCTCTTAAATTTTATTCTCCCTTTTTATCCTCCCTACAGATGCAAATGTTTCTATGCTCCCCCTATCATCTACATCCCTGAGGTTATCGCAGATTAGAAGGTGGAAAAAACACACTCGTGATGACATGTTTTCAGAGCTCATGCAGTCCTCCAACACTGATAGGGCACAGCAGAATGCATGGAGGCATTTGGTGGCAGAGGCCAGGAAAGCACTCAGTGAGCATGATCAGAACACACAGGAGGAGATACTAAGGCTAATGAGGGAGCAAACGGACAGGATCAGGCATCTGGTGGAGCTGCAGGAAACACAAGAGCACAGACTGCTGCTGCATCCATTGCATAACTGCCTGCCCTCCTTGCCAAGTTCCATATCCTCCTCACCCAGACACCCAAGAATGTGGGGAGGGGGAACGGCTCCGGACACCCAACCACTCCACTCGAGAGGATGGCCCAAGCAACAGAAGGCTGTCATTCATAGAATCATAGAATATCAGGGTTGGCAGGACAAACAGCTTTGATTTGTAGTGTGGCTACAATAAGCAATGTGGCCTTGTCCTTCCTGCCTCCCCCACCCCACCTGGGCTACCTTGTCAGTGATCTCACTTTTTTTTTTTTTTTAATAAAGAATGCGTGGATTCAAAACAATAGGGACTTTATTTCCTTTGCCAACTGTGGTCAAAGTGGAGAGGGGGACTGGCTTACAGGGAAGTAAATTCAACAAAGGGGATGGTTTTGCATCAAGGAGAAACGCACGCAACTATCACACTGTAGCCTGGCCAGTCATGAAACTGTTTTTCTCTGATGCGCAGCACGCCTAGCTGTGCTCTTCTAATCGCCCTGGTGTCTGGCTGTTCAAAATCAGCCACCAGGCGATTTGCCTCAACCTCTCACCCCTCCATAAACGTCTCTCCTTTATGCTCACAGATATTATGGAGCACACAGCAAGCAGCAATAACAATAGGAATATTGGTTGTGCTGAGGTATAACCTAGTTAGCAAACAGCACCAGTGGGCTTTTAAATGTCCAAAGGCACATTCTACCACCATTCTGCACTTGCTCAGCCTTAGTTGAACTACTCCTTACTACAGTCTAGGCTGCCTGTGTATGGCTTCATGAGCCCTAGGAGCAAGGGGTAGTCTGGGTACCTAGGGATAAGTATTCACATTTCAACATCCCCAATGGTAATTTTCTAGTCTGGGAAGTAAGTCCCTTCTTGCATCTTTAGGAACTCCCGGCTGTTCAAAAAGCTGCAAGTGTCATGCACCTTTCCCAACCATCCCACACGGATGTCTGTGAAAAGTACCTTGTGAACCACCAGTGCTTGCAGCACCATTGATAAGTACCTCTTGTGGTTTATGTACTGGTTGGCAAGGTGGTCCAGTGCCAAGGTAGGGATATGCGTTCCATCTATCGCCCTGCCACAGTTAGGGAGCCCCATTGCAGCAAAGCCATCCAGTATGACCTGTACATTTCATAGGGTCACTAACCTTCTTAGAAGGTCACTGATTGTCTTGGCTACTTGGATCATAGTAGCCCCCACAGTATATTTGCCCACTCTGAATTGATTCCTGACTGACCGGAGCAGTCAGGCGTCACAAGCTTCCACAGGGCTATCGCTGCTCACTTCTCAGCTGTCAGGGAAGCTCTCATCTTGGTATTCCTGCACTTCAGGGTAGGGGAAAGCAACTCACAAAGTTCCATGAAAGTGGTCTTACACATGCGAAAGGTTTCGCAGCCACTGGGAATCATCCCATACCTGCAACATTATGTGGTCCCATCAGTCTGTGCTTGTTTGCCAGGCCCAGAATTGGCGTTCCACTGTATCAACCAGCCCCACTATCACCATGATGTCCCAAATGCCACATCCTGTGCTTTCAGGAACGTCTGCGTCCATGTCCTCCTCACAATCGTCCTTGTGCTGGAGGCTTCTAGCCAGCTTCCGCACATACTGCAAAATAATGCACGAGGTGCTTACAATGTTCACAACAGCAGCACTGAGCAGAGCAGGCACCATGCTTGCCATGCTATGGCATCTGCACGGGTAACCCAGGAAAAAAGGTGCAGAACGATTGTTTGCCATTGCTTTCAAAGTGGGAGGGAGGGAGTGAGGGGAGATTGATGACATGTAACCCAAACCACCCGCAACAGTGTTTTTGCCCCATCAGGCATTGGGAGCTTAACCCAGAATTCCAATGGGCTGCAGGGGCTGTGGGATAGCTACCTCTCTGTGAGTTGATGCTAGCCATGGTATTGAGGATGGACTTCGCCGACCTACTGTGCTTAGTGGGGACATACACGATCGACTGTATAAAATCACTTTCTAAAGATCGACTTCTATAAAATTGACCTAATTTTGTAGTGTCAACATACTCTGTTATTGTAAATACTGAACTGCACAATTTGTAAGGGTGATTGGGAGAATGCCGTAAATAAACTGCACAAGGTGTTTGACCAGAAGAAGGTCACTGAGCGGTTTGTGGCTAGAAAAAGAGACAGGAGCAGCATGATGCCACATCGCATCTTGGTACAGTTTGAGAATGCTGTGTGCTAGGTTTCCACTGTGAGCAAGGAAAACTCAGGGTGGTAAGAGATCTGGTTTCATGCTTTTGGGGGTATATTTTAGATGTAATTAAGCATTGAGAAACTGGAAATCACGGGGATGCAATCCTATGCTCTGGGTGTCCCTAAACCTCCAACTGCCAGAAGTTGGGACTGGACAACAGTGGTTGGAGCACTCAAAATTGCTCTGTTCTGTTCATTCCCACTGAAGCATCTCGTGCTGGCCACTGTTGGAAGACAGGATACTGGGCTAGATGGACCATTGGTCTGACCCAGTATGACCCTTCTTATTTGCTGACTGTTTTTATGATGAATAGAACCTTACTGCTTTGGTATTGGTTTTATTCTGCATTGTGGTTTAATAATTAGCCAGGTTGCTTGGAGGTGGCTTTTAAAAATACGTTAGAAGAAATAAGGACAACAAGCTTTGATATATCCGGTCATTGGTGCATTGGTTTTCATCCTCTGGCAACGATCAGTAATCATGCCTCAGACCTGTACAAAAATATGAACAATCCACCCATGATACATTTAGACAATTGCATGATGTAGTACCACAGCAGTGTGTATATATGGATTCCTGAAGATGTTTGTTGAGACTCTTAATTCCTTTCTGATGCCCCCAAGATATCATTTTATGTCATGGAATGTGTTTGATTCCTTTTATCATAGCTGTTGTATGTGTCTCATTAATCATCATTTGACCAAGGATGGTACTTTGCCATGTGTGCTCGTGAACAAATGAATTGCAGATTTGCATATGTTTGTCCCTAGATAGCATTACTTGCCATCTTGGCAGAATGATAGTTTTTAACACTTGAGAAAAATGACATTATCCTTGCCAAAGCTGCCATTCATTTTTGTAGAAAACAGTAAAGATCCAATATCGAATGTACTGGCAGATAGGACTCTTGGATTCTGTGCCTGACTCTGCCGCAGTCACTTCACAGACCATGTTAATTCCAGGGTACATCCTAGCTCTTGCCAGTGTAGACCGTGCCAAAGGATCATGGTGGTGAAGTCTGTCACTGGAGAAGACTGTAGTGGATGAAAATGACCATCCTCTCTCCACTACACCAGGGAGCTTGCAGGGTGTAGTGAGTAGTAGAGGGTGTGTAGAGTAGTGTTGGCTAGGGAGTAGACATGGCGAGGGGTGCACTGAAACAGCATACGTTCTTTTAATAAACTTCCCCAGAGGGGCTGTAGCTCCTGCCTTTAAATCTGCTTCTCTTCTCACTCTGTGGAAATGAGTATGGTTGACACCCATGCTTACTCTCCCTCTGGATGAATGCATTCTTATCCTAGAGTTCCAAGCTCCTTGAATCAGTTACAGTGAACCTGGTCTAACTATTGTGGGCCTAATTAATGATTACTTCACAGTTAAGTGTCAGTTAACCAGTATTCTTGCTGACACTTGCTATGTAAATGTGGTGGATATTTTCTCCAAACCAACAAAAAAAAATCTGTTTTGTCAGCTAAGTTGTCGGTACCCTTTTTTGCACAGTACTTCTAGAGAGTGCTGTCTCCTTACAGGAATGTTCATTTCAAATTTAATATCAAACCCTGCCTCTGACCATACCCCAAACTTTGGTGCGTAGGGCAGAGGAGTTTTGAAATCCAGATGCTGATCTGTATTTAGCAAGCGATTCTCTTACTTTGATGATGATCCAAAGCAAAGCCTCTGATCCAAACAACCCTGAAATTTATGGTGTTTGGTATCTAGTTATGGATTAATGTTTTACGATTTGATCCCATCTTTAGTTTATTCAGCTGTCAAAACCTCTGTATCTAAAGGATTGGGAGGTAGGAGAGCCTTAAAAAGGTACACTGTCAGTGTCTGAATTGCGCAAATGGGGTTATCAAGTACACTCACTTGCGATAAACACCCAGCTGCCTTCTTTTACAGAGAAGTCAGTGAGTTTAACTAAAGGTGCAAGGCTGGGTTGCATTTTTTCCACTGTTAAGTAGAACCAATATTTACAGTGTTTGTTATTTTACACAGTAATTATCTTTTAAATGTTACTCCTGAAGGTACTACCCTAGGTCAATGTGACTCAAGAGCGGTGCGTGACCCTGAAAATACAGGAAGAAAACCTTTCAGTTAATGCAGGAAAGACTCTTAATTCTACAAAATGTTTAACTCTAAGCAGTGCTGGGACTGAGCCTCAGAACTGTAGTAACTAAGCTTTTTATAACTTGGAAGCTCACTTCAGCAGTATCAAGGATTCTGTACAATCGGAATTGCTGCCAACTAGGCCTTATTCAAAAGCTATTTTTAATGCCATGCTATATCCCATCCCTCCCAAGTATAGAGCCAGATTGTGTGCCTGTCTCTCAGCCTAGCAAATAGGATTCCATGTGTGACATAGACCCAAAATGAGGGACAGAAATGATTCATGCAGGACATTTAAAAGGCTGTTGGATTAGTTCCTTTAGTATAAATAACTTTCTATGATTATCATTTTCTGATTTATAATCAGAAAAAACAATCAATCTTCAACAATAAAAGTGAAGGGATCCAAAACTTGTGTGGGACATAAATAAACAATAGGGCTAAAATGAATGATCTCCCTTGAAATGAGGAATAAGTGAGAGGTCTGACCCCATGATCTGTACATTGGCCTCTATTTTCCATAAGGATAATAGTATGCTTCCCTTGTGAGACTGGCACCTTTTCTTCCTCAACTCTTGGGGATAAGTTTCAGTCATAAGGTCTCTAAAAGGAAGCAGTCCATCAAATGCAATTGTAGTTGGCTCTTGGCTAGAGGGGAAAGGGTCCAGGAAAGATTTCTTGTACCTTTTCCCACTGCATGCACCTGCCAAAAAGTCAGGCATAACTTGTCTCTAAAGTAGGTTCCAGAATTCCATGAGAGTGAAGAGTTCCTAGTACCTTGAAGGATTGGGCCTTCTGAGAGTCCACAATGTTAGTGACACTTTCTCTTGCTACTGTGGTCAACTAACTCTTTTGGGGAAACGTTCAGCCAAAGAGCACTGAATGATGTCGATGCTAAATTCCAGCTGGGGAAAACAAATGGTAATGCTAGTATTCTATTATTTTAAGGGTCTGCTACTTTTCCCTGCTTATTCTCGGTTGATTGTACAAGTGAGAAATGGGCCAAATCTAAAACTCTGGATCCAAGCTTAATACCTTTTATAATAGGTAGAACTAAAATTCTGCATATGAATCTTCCTCAAATTGGAGATTCATAAATAAATCTGTACCTGAACTTTTCCCAGGCATGGGGGTGGTGTGTGTGTGTGTTGAGAAATAACGTTAGGGTTGGGATCATTTCCAAACTGCATATTTAGATCCAAATCTAGATATGTGGATTTGGTCTGAGCCCATCTCTAACACAAGTTTTAAAAAATACTAGGAACTGCAGTCACTGTGAAACATAGAAGCAACAGAAGTTGTAGGGCATTTCATCTGAATTTAATCAACACAGTGTTCTGTTCTTCATATCTGTACAGTAGAAATCTGACAAGTGACTCATCCTCTGGTATTTCTTACTATCTTTCTCTTTCTGTCAGGTTTAAAGAAAATAGCCAAAAAAGCATGGCAAATTATGCTTTCTGTAGGACACAGTATTTGTCAATTGCCTTATTTAGAATGGATTGGTGGAGATCATTAAGGCAGAGGTTTTCGAGCCTTTTCATAATATGGACCACTCTTTCAAACTTCTCCCATTCATTGTCATTAGGACAATCTTCCTTCCTGTTTGTGATCACGTAACATCCCTGTGGCAATTACATCAATTACTGTACATGAAAATTAATATTAGGAGTCCGTGTCATCACCAGGAATTCCTGGCTCCCACTCCTGTGCTCAAACCACTACTGCATCTTGCCTCTCTGAGGTAAAGTTATGCATGAAAGTGAATACAGTGTTCCTTAGTACATTTAGGGCCATTTTGTGAATTCAGTTACTGAGGCAAATAGTTCAATAAGGTTCTAAAAAGAATAGACATTTTATTTTAAACATTTAATCTATAGTAGCTAGTATAAAATTTTAAAAGGCTTCTCAATCCTCATGCTGCAGAGCATAAGCTAATCACTGGCTCCAGTCAGGAAAAATATCCTCACTCAGTTTTATAGTATTGCACAGTTAAGTGCATTAAGAGTTGTGGGGGGGTCTTAAAGCTTTCTGGTGTTGGTCACTATCAGACTGGAATGTAGACTGAGTAGATCACTGAGTTGCATAAGGATGTGCCCTTCTGGTGGCTTGTTCTCTTTTCCTCTTCCTCTATTTAACAATATGAGTTTGTATACTATGTTTTATCACAAGCAGAAGGACACTTATCTGTAAGCAAACTTGCTTTGATTGAGGTTTCCCACATAACATGACTTATTTGCTCTCTGGCAAGCGTTCACTTTGTGTTGCCAGGCACAGACTCTAGTGATGGGGAAACAATGAATAGTATTTTCAGGATGATCGAAAAATGAAGTCAGGGAACTGAGCCATATTCTGAAGTTCTTACTCAGCAGTGGCACTTACTTTGACAAAACTCCCACTGAATTCTCTGGGAGTTGTGCACAAATAACAAGAAAGGTAAGAACTTCAAAATCTAGTCAAAAGGACCTGGCTCAATATTAGATCCAAATACTTACTAAACAAACCAAAACCGTGCAAACAAACTATTAAAAATAATGGGTTTCCTCTCCAAGCAGAGGTTTGGGAAACAGCAGCAAAGGTACCCTAGAGCTGCCCAAGAGCTAGAGAAGGTAATGAGAAGGAAGTGCAAAATCAGAGGAGTTCCATATAAATGGTTCACATTAGAAGGAACCTCTTAGGTTACAAATCCATAGAGTTTCCAGTTCTCAGTGTTGGTATAGGCGAACATGAAGCCCCAACATTTTAATATGGTTTGTAGTTTTATGTGGCGATGTTATATACGTTTCACATTGCTGATGTTTTCAAAAACTGTAAACTGCTAAAATGCTATTTTGATGGGTGCCTAATGTATAACTAAGAGGAATATTATACATCCTGTACTGTATGTGGTAAGAGAAAGGTGATAATTCTATAGAGCTAACATCGTTCTACAAGTGGTGTTAAAATATATATATACCAGTATACACTGCTATACAGTTAATAGGAATAAGCACAAGATTGGCTCAGGTCTAAAAATCAATAGAGGAAAGCATATTATGACATTTGCATGACTCATTTAAGTAATGTGCAATTACTGTGTCCTGTCACTTTTGTACTGTTATGGAGCAGTATGATTGAAGTGCTATGGGGAAAGGAGATTTTCTTCCTATGTTAATCCCTCATATCTTAAAAGCTTTATATCCTTCAGCTGTCTTCTACAAGCTAGATTTATGCATTAATGATGGAAGATCATGGTATCAAATTATTATATCAAATGTTTTAAGGGAAATAGGGATGTACTGCCTTTGTTCTAATACAGCAGGAAGCTCTAGCTATAGGCTCTGGGATTTCATTATGGTTATACAAAATCATTATGTATGTGTGTGAAAGAGAGAGAGAACTTTTTGAGAAAACATTGGTTTTATATTGGAATTATTTAATATCATCCCAGCAATAGGATTAGTGTACAATAGAGAATGTTACCTCAAATCACTGTATGCATCACTATGACGGTGGGGGGGGGGGTAAGATGTGGGGGATTTGTAAAACAGTGAGAATCCAGAGAGGAGGGATGACTTGCAACTTCTGAAGAATGAGTCATTTATAGATTGGATAATAATTAGGACAGACTTGGAGACATACGAGAATTTTCTGGAATATGTTTGGACTTAATCCTGCAAAGCCTTAGTCACATGAGTAATCTTTCCTCACTTAAAGTGTTCAATTGACGTCAATGGAACTACTTGCAGGATAAAGGATTACTCTCCTAACTAATTATTTGTAGGGTGTGCCCTTAATCAGTCATTTTTACATCACAGGAAACTTCTCCAGTTTTCCTTTCGCACCCCCTTTTCTTTCCAAACAGAAGGTGAAAGATAGAATTACAATATATTTTATAGTGTAAGTGGATATGTTTAATTATATGTAATTATACCTATGTGAAAAATTACATTTTTGCGCACACACACAGTGAGTGGAGTGAGAGACTCGGCTTTACACAGTATCCTGGATGCATAAATGTTAGGGTTTTTTTGTTGTTTAGTTGATCCATTTTTGTAATAAAAATTAATTGTGGTTCACATAGATAAAGTTGAGAACTGAAATGAATGAACAAACTAAATGAGAAAATCAATTTCACATTGGTATATAAGATCTAATAAAATACTGAAGATACAGAACTATATTTATGGACCAAATTAAAAAGAGATCTAGGATCTCAATCAACATAACAAATATTTATACATCTCACTTGGACAAAACTGATTTGTCTCTTGCTTTCTTCCCTGTGTGTGTACATATAATTGTATGTGTACATGTTCAATGATGTGTGCTTAAACATACCTATTTTCACTAGTTCCTCATTCAGTTTTTTCAGAAGTAACCTCATTAAAATATCTTGCCTAAACAGTATTTCTTTGTATAACATTATTAGGCTGACTGAGGAGGAGTGACTCAGAGGTAAATTACCCTTTCCTGAAGTCTGATTTGCAACACTGTACTGTAGCTAAATCTCATAACTAGCTTTGATAAATTCTGCTTATTAACTCATCTGTCTACCTGATAATTTAGAGAGACAAGGTGTGTGAAGTAATGATCTTTGTATTGGACCAACTTCTGTTGGTGAAAGAGATAAGCTCTTCTGGACTGGGCACAGAGGAGGACACTTAACACCTACTGACCAGTTGGTAACATTTAGTATCTACTGAATATAGCCACACTTAAACAGCACTTTGCTTCACAAGAGCAAAGTGAAAGTGGTATGTATCCTTAATATATCAGCCACCTATGTCCCCCTCCCCAATTAATTGTAAGGTATTGCTTATTCAAACAGATGTGGGAAGTTACATATAAATACTGAATCAGGTGATTTGAAATTTTCAGTCTTTGCTAGCTGGCGAATACTTCAGCTTCTACCACATTCATGGTAAGGAAAGTTTTTTGTTTCAAGAATCACATTAGTATGGTATACCGACTTCCTGTGTGACTTATATAACTTAAGGCTCAGCTACGTATGTCTATTTTACTGTAAATCATTACAATACAGTGGTTTGAGTCTTGGGATGCTGCTGAACAAACACTATTTTTGCCAAGTTTCGTGATGCAAGTTACTGTCTGCAATGAGTCATTTCTGGAGCTGGGCAAAAACTTTGAAGTTTCACTTTAAGTCCTGTGAGAGAAGTTTCAGTGTGACTTAATCTGTTTTAACAAGCAAAATCTCCTTCTGCCTTTTCATTAAAACGTCCTTCTTGCTTGAAACTACTGACCTAGGCCTGTATAAAGGAAAACAAAGCTAAAGAGGAGGTCAGCCCCAGGTGGAGGTCTGGTCTGACCTTGCTTAGTTTACTTCCTGGTAAAACCACAGTGTCTTGTCCTGGCTTGTGTCTTTTTTAAATCCAGAGTATAGCTCACCTGCTTTAGATACTCAGAGGTAAAACTATGCCATTTTTAGCAGAGAATACAAGACTAGGCACACTTGTAATGGAAATTACCTCTCTCCCATTCCTGCCTCTTCCCTGGTATTCTGTTCCTTCATTTATATCCTAGGGTACCCTGCTAGTCCCTACTCTTGTGCCGACTTCTGTGGTGGTACATCACTAGGGTAAATTACCAGACTATTCATATATTGTTGTCCTGACCATTGCCTTAGCCTTACATAGCTGAGCCTTAAGTTATATATGTCTTATAGGCACTGGCTTATGGTGTGGTATCCAGTTACACGGCCTCTGAGAGTTTTGGGAGGAATTGTGTCTCAGGGAGTGAATTCCCTTTGAGTTCCCTGGCCTGCAGAAGTGTTCCTGCACTGCAGCACCCTTCTAGAAACTCAGCACGCACCCTCCCCCTTACATGCACAGCAAGTAATGTTAGCCAATGCATGGTGGGTGGCAGCAGTGCGAGGCCATGGCCAAACCACTGTACAGAGAGATAAGGTCATGCAGTCATCTTGCACCTCAGGAGCAGCTGAATACAGCCTGGCTCTTAGGTTTAAACTCTTCAGGGCAGAGAACAGGTCTGAATTGATGTTCATTAATTGCAGTGTAAATTCTCATTATTAGTGATTGTCTTAGTTATTAATTCACTTATTAAAGATAAACAGAATTGTAAAGTTATTTTCTTAGGCCAAAAGAGAAAAGGAAATAAAGCAGAGTCCAAGCAGTTTATGTTGTTGGTATGTTAACATATTGATGTTAAAATTACAGCTGACACTTATTTTTAACCAGTATCTCCCACTTCTCTGAAATAGTTCCATTAATCCAGAACAGGCAGTGAGTTGTTCCATTTTTGTTTTAAATCCTTGTTAATATCATAGCAATAGAGGTTATTTATTTTTATAACCAAAGTAACAAAATATACATATTTATTGTACTCATCATGATCCTGAACTTTAATTGAAATAAATCTGGACATTTTTCTAATACTGTGGTAACAGGCATATGGGAAAGTGTGGTTGCCATTCCCCTAACCCCAGTGTTACTTATCTCCTCATTTGAAAGTCTACTGGGATAAAGCTGTTCCCTGAAGATATGAAGGTGGTTCTCTGTATCATGGCACTCCCTTCAGCATTTTACTATATTTTTTTTTCAGTTTTGTATGACAGGCATGCAAAAATATTTAATAAGGTTAATAATATTATGAGGTTAAGCTGTGTTAAATAGAGCCATTCCTTCCGTCTTTCAAATTGAAGGCTGTAGGTTTTTTAGGGGAAAGTCATATTTTCTATCCCAATACCACATGAATATAACATGGCAGAATACCACTCTCTGTGTGTACATATAAATATAAGATTACGGGGAAATATTTCAAAAATATTTCCAGGATTTTTTATAATTTGGTTCAGTGGTGTTTTCCAATGCTTTGTCTGCTTTACATAATCTAGGTCTAACAAATTACTGGTTTATGTGGTGGAGGTTGCTATTGGCTTTGTTTTTATGGTTGCTTGTATTTTTAATTTAATTGTCAAGGGCATTTAGAGGCTGGGATAGGTGCTGGTTATTTGTGTTGTTGTAAAACCAAATAAACTTTAGTATGGTTTATGCTGCTAAAACTCTTTACTCAGAGTAAATGAAACTTACAAAAAATTCTGAACAACTTTCAATGATTAATTCAAGAAACTATCTGTGTATCTGCAAACATGGTGCAAGTAGAGAGAAGTGAAACTTGCTGAATAAATTATGTTGCGGCTCATTCACACAGCTGTATGTATAATGTAATACATGCACCCAGAAAACAATGCATAACTGTTGGGCTGTATTCCAGTGCATCCCAGATGGCCTGTATTGAGTTTGAGGATGAGGTATCGTATGCCTTAACTGGGTAGCCCCTTATAATGTACTGATTTATGTATGCGTGCCATGCACTGCCTTCTACTGGATAAGCTTGTAGTGGCTGAGCTAGTGGAGCTGAATATGTCCCTTTTTGGGAGAGTCAGAACTCATGAGTTCTAGTCTTAATGTTGTATATGTGCATTTAATTGGTGACTGTGCCATTCACAATAGACTCGTGGTCTTCTGAGCCATATGCCATGTTTTTAAGTAAATAGCACAAAACATATTTAAACACCTCTGGGCTTCAAATAATTAAGCCCTAAGAAGGCGGCAAAGGCCATGCTCTAGAGGGTCCAGCCAGAACCAGTGCTGCAGCTCTGGACATTGGCCATTTTAGAACAGGGAGCCATTTGTGAACTAAAACCATGGCCAGAACTCCTCAAAACTCTGGAAGTTTGAAATCTGCACTTTGGGTCTCAGGCCTGTCTCTATGACAATACGACTTTCACTGTCCAGTTACTTTCCTAAAAAAAAAATCAGGAAAGATGGTCTTGTGATTATAGAACTGGACAAGGACTGAGGAGTCCTAGGTTCATTTCCCATCTCTGCCATGGACTTCCTGTGTGTATTTGGGGAAGTCACACAATCTCTCTGCCTCGGTTTCCCCTCTCTCCGTAAAGAGGGATGCTAGTACTTCCCTACTTTGCAAGGTTGTTGTGAAGATAACTTAATGTGTTGTGGTGTTGGGATACTATAGTGCTGGGAACCAGATAAGGTTTTCACCTCTTAGCTCATACAGCCAAGAAGCAAACAACATGTTTACTACTTTTTTATATATATATCCACTGTAGCCATTGCAGCTGATTCCATTCTTCAGGCTGGATATTGAATGTCTTTCTAGTAGCTCTTCTCATATTTTTCTGTTTTTAAATTCCATAGCTACCTCAGAGTCCAAATTTGAACAACAAAGTAAATATCAAAGACCTCAGCTGCCAATCACCTATTGTGCTACAATGCTCAACCCAATGAGTAATGGTAAGAATTACCCTGCTGGTTCCCTTAGGGCTGTAGAATCTGCACAACAAATTCTTTGTATATCCAGGTACGTGCTTTACTTCCTTTTCTCTTTAAAACCCCCAAAAGCTTTATAACTTTTTAGTGTGTTTTAAGTTATTATTCATGACTGCCCCACCCTGCCCCCACACTCCTGCTTGGGACTTCAAAGTACCTGGGAATTCTGATTTAATAGTCTGCTAAAATAAAATAATGTAATCTAATTATTAGATATATTCAACTCTAAGGACCCATTCTGGCTGTGGAATTTCATTGCTAAGCATTGTGGTGCTGACATAGAGAACGCTTTTGTTTGAAGCCCATGAGACTTAGTGGAATAAAGTAAAGCTTTGCTCGAGGCTTTCAAAAGCTAGCACTATGCCTGTGCATCCATTATACATGACAGGATGATGATGATACAAAAAAAACTACATGCGCAACCCTTTGGGTTTTGGCTTTGGGCACTCTAGCAGTGTCTGGTCCAGTGCACATTATGTGGTGGTTGTTTTTTTCCCTTTGATACATAAGCAACTTTTGGTTAATGGTGGTGATGGAGAGGATGGGAGCCTGAAATGACGTTGGTATTGTCTAAACACAGTGAGAGAACAATCCAGAGGTTGTGCTGCATTAAGAAGGATCTGTTTGAATGATCAAGTGCTTTAGACTAGTGGCTCTCAACCTTTCCAGACTGCCGTTTCAGGAGACTGATTTGTCTTGTGTACCCCATATTTCACCTCACTTAAAAACTACTTGCTTACAAAATCAGACAAAAAAATACAAAAGTGTCACAGCACTCTGTTACTGAAACATTGGTGAGTTTCTCATATTTACCATATAATTATAAAATAAATCAATTGGAATATAAATATTGTACTTACATTTCAGTGTAGATAGTGTATACAGCAGTATAAACAAGTCATTGTCTGTATGAAATTTTAGTTTGTACTTAGTTTGCTAGAGAAACTATTTTTATGGAGCCCATTGTAAAACTAGGCAAAAATCTAGATGAGTTGATGTTCCCCCTGGAAGACTTTGGTCTGCAGATCCCCAGTTGAGAAACAATGCTTTAGACATGAGGGATTCTCTCAGTCTCTTGTTGCTCTGAAACTACAGGAAAAGGATATAGAATATGTTGAAAACTTACTGGGGAATCCTGAACACGATATATAAGTCTCTAGGACTTTTTTTTTTTTAAGCACGCCTTGGAGTCACGGGTTCAGGTCCATGCAGGGTCCAAGCCCTTTAACCTTCCAAGGTAAAATGAGTTCAGTACAATTTACTGTATGGGGATAGTCTTGATACAACACTGAGACCAAAAAAAAAAGAGAGGCCCTGCCTCTTCTCCATGGATACTAAAGATTCTGTGATACTTTTTTAAAGGAGTAGGGGTTTGCTCAGTATCCCTTGCCAAATGGGAACTCTCTATCACCTATTATGAAACATACTGTGTACAGTTTGACTTTTTCCACACTATGTGGTTGCATTTTGTGGTGCTGTACTAATGTGTGAACTGCTTTAGAATGGAAGGTGCTATATAGCTGTAAAATAATATTATTGAGATGGTGTTAGTTTTGATTCACACTTTCTCTGATCTGTTAGATTTGATATTGTCTCATGTTAATGTTTTGAAACTCACTTTTTTGGTGGTGGTGGGGTTATATGGACACTTTAAATTATGGAATGGAAGAGATGCTAAAGCCTTTAGAACCCTGTCCTTCTCCATCAAGTCAGTGGCAGTTTGCCACTTGCTCAAATGGGAGAAGGCTCAGGCCTGTATTTTAAATACCAGACTCTCAGTACATATTCTCTTGCAGCTTATGAAACCCAGAGCAATCTAAAAACTAACGGTATTTACTTGGGCTGTCGATTAATCGCAGTTAACTCACGTGATTAACTAAAAAATTGATCACAATTAAAAATTAATTGCAGTTTTAATTGCACTGTTAAACAGTAAAATGCCAATTGAAATTTATTAAATATTTTTGGATGTTTTTCTACATTTTAAAATATATTCAGTTACAACACAGAATACAAAGTGTACAGTGCTCACTTTATACAGTTTTTTATTACAAATATTTGCACTGTAAAAATGACAAACAAAAGAAATAGTATTTTTCAGTTTGCCTCACACAAGTACTGTGGTGTAATCTCTTTATCATGAAAGTACAATTTACAAATGTCAATTTTTTTGTTCCGTAACTGAACTCAAAAATAAAACAATGTAAAACCTTACAGCCTACAAATCCACTCAGTCCTACTTTTTATTCAGCCAATCACTAAGAGAAACAAGTTTGTTTACATTTACAGGCGATAATGCTGCCCTCTTCTTATTTACAATGTCACCTGAAAGTGAGAACAGGCATTCATATGGCACTTTGTAGCTAGCATTGCAAGGTATTTACATGCCAGTATGCTAAACATTCGTATGCCCCTTCATGCTTCAGCCATTCCAGAGGACATGCTTCCATACTGATGATGCTCATTAAAAAATGTGTTCATTATTTAGTGACAGAATTCTCCCCCAAGGAGTTCAATGTCTCCTGCTCTGTTTTACCCACTTTCTGCCATATATTTCATGTTCTAGCCATATCGGATGATGATCCAGCACACGTTCGCTTTAAGAACGCTTTCAATGCAGATTTGACAAAATGCAAAGAAGACACCAATGGGAGATTTCTAAAGATAGCTACAGCACTCGAGCCTAGGTTTAAGAATTTGAAGTGCCATCCAAAATCTGAGAGGGACGAGATGTGGAACATGCTTTCAAAAGTCTTAAAAGAGCAACACTCTGATGCAGAAACTACAGAACCCAAACCACCAAAAAAGAAAATCAACTTTCTGCAGGTGACATCTGACTCAGATGATGAAAATGAACATGCGTCAGTCTGTACTGCTTTGGATCATTATCGAGCAGAACCTGTCATCAGCATGGATGCATGTCCTCTGGAATGGTGGTTGAAGCATGAAGGGACATGTGAATCTTTATATGCCATATGCACTAAATATCTTTTGACGCCAGCTACAATGGTGCCATGCGAGCACCTGTTCTCATGTTCAGGTGACGTTGTAAACAAGAAGAGGGCAGCATTATCTCCTGCAAATGTAAACAAACTTGTTTGAATGATTGGCTGAATAAGAAGGACTGAGTGGACTTGTAGACTCTAAAGTTTTACTTTGTTTTGAATGCACTTTTTTTGTACATAATTCTGCATTTGTACGTTCAACTTTCATGATAAAGAGATTGCACCATAGTACTTGTACTAGGTGAATTGAAAAATATGATTTCTTTTGTATTTTTACAGTGCAAATACTTGTAATCAAAAATATAAAGTGAGCACTGTACACTTTGTATTCTGTGCTGTAACTGAAATCAATATATTTGAAAATGTAGAAGAAATCCACAAATATTGAAATAAATGGTATTCTATTGTTTAACAGTGCGATTAATTGTGTGATTAATCACGATTAATTTTTTTAATCGCTTGACAGCCCTAGTATTTACTGCTTCCTAACTGCTGAGATATGTGATCATTTACTTTGCTTCCAGCTGCTCCAGAAAACTTGGATATTTAGTACCTGATTCTTTGACCTCTCTTGCAATATCTAAACAGCTTTGAGCGGAAAAACAAAATCCCACCTCTGGGAATAAGGAAAAGCTCAGACTATTTGTGCATGGCTGTGGCTTCAGCTTCTTTGTTTCCTCCTGTGATGCATTAGCCTGTTTTTAAAGTTGCAGAAAAGAGATCTTGTAGTGCTAGAGAAAATGTGTATTAAATGTACTGGAGGAAGGGGGGATTGTTTTTGAGGAGGTGGGTACTCAGTTCTTTCTGAAAATCAGGCCTCTTTAAGGTGTCCCAGATTGGGCACCCAAAACATTAAATTTATGGATGGTTTTAATAAAACATTTTCTTTGAGTACTAGCTTGTTGTTAAAGCCAGTTAGAATATAGGGGTCTTCTCATAACAAAGAAGAGATGGCCTCAAACAAAGTCAGTATGGCCAATCCCAAGTATTCAAAAATGAGTCAGGCCCTTAAAAAGGACTGGTTACAAATCATGACTCTTAAATTAATTTTTTAGGATCTTTGTTTTTGATTTCCAGTGTTTGAGCATTTAGGGTTCACATTTTCAAGCTTTCCTTGTGCACCTGTGAATGAAATTTTTTTTCGAAATGAAAGCAGAGATTGTCATGTAATCATATCACTCCTGGAGCTGAGCCTTTAAGGTGGGGGTGGGCAAACTTTTTGGCCCGAGGGCCACATCTGGGTATGGAAATTGTATGGTGAGCCATCAATGTTCACAAAATTGGGGGTTAGGGTACGGGAGGGGGTGAGGGCTTTGGCTGGGGGTGCGGGCTCTGGGGTGGGGCTCGGACCGAGGGATTTGGAGGACAGGGGAGGGATCAGGGCTGGGGCGTGGGGGGTTGGGGCACAAGAAGGGGTGCAGGCTCTGGGCAGTGCTTACCTCAAGCAGCTCCCAGAACCAGCAGCATGTCCCCCCTATGGCTCCTGTGTAGAGGCACAGCCAGGCAGTGCGTGCTGCCCCATCCCTTGCTCCTGCTCCGGCGGGCGCTCGAGGGCTGGATTAAAACATCTGGAGGGCCGGATGCAGGCCCCGGGCCATAGTTTGCCCACCCCTGCTTTAAGGAAAACACAAAATATTGTAAGATTTGTGATGGCCCCAAGAGATGGCAACACTACAATGTACTGATGCAACTGTAAGCTGTGGGACCAAACTGGCAAGTACTTTTGAGTGTTAGAGGGTGTAGGGGCACAAGGAGACCCTTCCCCCTGTGACACTCCAGCGCAGGAGGCAGCCATAAGTTGGCTGAAAGCACAAGAGAGGAGGGGTGGCAAACATTTGTGGCCAACACTCACTGCTCTAGAGAGGACATGTCAGGGTGGTGTAAGGCATGGTCATGCCCCTGCACATTTGGCAGGGCTGCAATGGAAGGAGCACTAGTCACAGCTTTGTGATACAGAAAGAGCTGCTACTCATCCTGCTCCCTCTAGCAACCCAGAGGCATTTTTAGCTTTCCCTCCACCCATGCATGCGGTATATGTACTTCCATAGAATAAGTGATTCACTGGCTCATAGACCATAACAAGGCACAAAATATAATGGAGCATTACTGGACCATAGTACTCTTCAAAACAGGCTTCCTAGAGGGTTCAGGGGGCCTGAGGGAAAGCAATTTTGGGGGCTCCTTCCATAAAAAAAGTTGCAATAATATAGAATACTATATTCTTGTGGGGACTCCTGCAGGGCCCAGGGCCTGGGGCAAATTGCCCCACTTGCCCCACCCCTCTGGGCAGCCCTGCTTCAAAATGGGTTTTCATGCTCTGAATAAAAGATTGAGAGAGTCTCAAATTCCTCCAGGACTTATTATCATCACATGACTCATACACTCCCAAAAAATAGCAAACACACTCAAATCTTGAAACTATATCACAATCTCTTACCATTTATAGTGGTGGGTAAACTGCACCCAGAGGATGTACTTGTACTGTCTTCAGTACAATGGCACTGATGAAAATTCAGTCAGAATGAAAGCTGTATCTTTTCAAGTTGTGTTACAGCCAACCCATTATTTCTCTGGGTGGAGAGCTTGTAAGAAAACAAAGATATTTGTATTTGTTTTGAGACATAAGGGGAGCTCAAGTCCACATCCAATTTTAGTTGCCGAATTATCAACATCCTAAAAACATATGGCAAAACAGAAATACTGACGTTATGATGCAACATAGAGTTAAAACCACTTGCACTTCTGTAGTGGCTTTTCATCCAAGGATTTCAAAAGTGCTTTACAAACTTCAGTGAAACTCCATGACAGCCCTGAGACCTAGGTCAGTGTTTTACCTGTTTGCATCTGGGAAAAGGGGGTCCTATTTAAAATTGGAGAATAGTGAATAATATTTTTATTGTAAAAAATACTCCTCATAGGCTCTCATAAGAAGAACAGCCATTCCCCAAACATTTATATCACCTCCAATCAGTTAGCCTGAATATTCTCAAACAATGAATAAAAAGGTGGAGGGGTTGGAGTATGTATTTAGTTGAAATGAACAGCAGTTAGGAGTGTGACCAAATATTCATGAATGCTGGGTTTGCAGCATTTGACCTGCATAATTCCCTCTTAAATAATAATCTTTTTATTACATTTCTAATGTATGACTGAAGCCAAAACAATAGATTCACAGATCCCTAACTGAGTGGTTCCTTTCAGCCACCACCCAGAACAAAAATGACATGGAGTAGGACTTAGAGTGGTAGCCGTGTTAGTCTAACCTGCTATGGCAGGAGAGGAGTGAGATGGTGGAAGAGAGCACTCTAGCACTGGCAGCAGGGCTAGAAAACACATTATTCACTCCTCACAAACCCTGCACCCTAGTAAAGGGGACAGCAGGTGCCTCCACTATGTGTGTACTTCCAGTGCTCCTCGAGATACCACGTTGTGCCAGCATGATATACAATACTGCTTGGGCTGTTCCTCTGCATGCTGCATACCATGTCAGTGACTTCAAGCCATAATCTAATCTGTAAGCATTGCAAATCCTCGTTCTGTGTATTGTGTCTAGGAGTTCATATAGCAGAGTTGGCTCAGTCTCTTGTGTTTATAATATTCATTTAATAGTATTAAGTCTGTCTTTCAGGGGAAGGAAGAAACATTCAATATACTAAATGCTGCTTATTAATCAGAAAATGATGTAAATTCTAGAACAAAAGGATTTTCACTGTTTTCATACACTTTTCCTTTTCATTCATTATCAAGGGAGTCCTCTGCTGAAAAACACACTAATCTTCAACTGAAGTTCATGGCTCCCTAAGCTTAAAGTCAGCAGACATTGCAGGATTGAATTAATGTGAACTGTTACTAAAGAGTGGGCTGTGTTAAAGATGAGGTGGGGGAGGAACTTGGTGAAGTGGGTGGGGGAGAAGAGGATAGGGAAATAGCAAACATTACAATCTCCACTTCCCTATTAAATGAGTCATAGCTGACAGGAGCGAAGGCATGACACTCCTGGGGCCTGATTTTCTTTCTCTTTTTTTCTTTTCCCCCAATGATGCTGAGGAGCCACAAATTCAGTTGAAGGCAATGGGATATGAAAAGCAGGCTCTTATTAACTGGGCACAAGCTCTTAACTCTCTTTAAATCCACTCTGGATTCTGGAAACATCTAGTTTCCACTGGGCATATTCAGACTTAACAGTGGTATTCAAATAACCACTCCTGTACATTATCATGGCCATAGTAGTGATAGATTGAGAGCAAGAAGGGCTGAATATAGATGAAAGAAGAAGAGTTCTTTGGTGGATGAGAATGGGCATATGAGGGATGAACTGGTGGTTAAATTAGAACTAATGTGAGAGAGGGGCACAATAGATGAGGGCAAGTGTTTAAAGAAGAGAGTGAATAAGCAGGATAGTGGAAGGGATATGTGAAGAAGGGGGAAGTATGACTATTTGGGAATGGGGTGGAGGCATAACTTCTTAATTTAAACCTATATTTTATTAACTGCTCTTTTTCCATTTCTCTTACTGTCTGAGATGAACTGAAATGCCCCTCCTTTTCTCTGTTCAAAGCTACAGACTATTAGATGGAGAGAGGCTTTGTCACAGTAGATAAGTCTTGCTTTCAGATACTGCAGTCCCTGAAAACTGATCCCTTAAACACAGTCAGCACCTTGTTAAGTAATAGTAGCCACGTCACTTCACTCTATCCTAACCAAATGGGGACAGGTAATGTCTGGAGAAAAGGGGAATCAGTCTGCCTGCCAGTTATGGATTGGTGTAAAGAATCAGAATTTAAATACTAATAGCCATCCTGAATAGTGTTCTCTGAACTCAGGTTCCTCTCCTACTCTTTACTATAGGTACATGGAAATCAGTGGTTCCTATTGTCCACAAACAGCCTATGTAAAAGGTATGTATATTTCAAGGTCAGCTAATAATGTACACAAAGAACAACTGACTGCTTTCATTCTGAAGGACTTCCATTTTAAATGAAAGGAGACAGTATAACAAGAGAGCAAAAGTAAGTGTCCGTGAGAGACTGCAGTGTGCATCTCCTCTGTAACATGCTGCATCAACTCTGCATTATAAAATGCTGCAAGTGAATGTCTTAAAAAAAAAAATACATTAAAGGTGCAGTGTACAGAAAACAAAGTGCACCACATAGGATGAAAGCTGGTCCTGCAAGTAACCTATTGTCCTGCTAAGGCAATGGAGATCATTTGGGTTGGTTCAGCTTAACCTTTGAAACTCTCACTAGATTGAGCTAAGAGCAAGGACTCTTCACTGGCAGGGAGGGACCGCATTTAGGCTGCTCTTTCCCTGAAAGTGTCACTCAGAGACCCTCTGTCATTGTTCTCAGAACTGCTAAGTTTGTCTGAATTATTTGTATTCATGATTGTCATAGTATAATTCCTCAATCTGAACCTTAGAGTTCAAATATGAGGTACTAGCGTAAATTCCTTTAAACTTAATTACCAGCTTAGATCTGATAGCGCTGCCACCAGCCAAAAATTCCAGTGTTTGGCTCACTCTGGTCTCCCCAAAACCTTCCCTGGAGGACCCCAAGACTCAGATGCCCTGAGTCTCACAACAAAGGGAAATAACCCACTTCCCTTCTCTCTCTTTACCTCCTCCCAGATCTTCCCGCCCTGGGTACTCTAGGAGATTACCCTGCTTCAATTCCTTGAAACGCAAAACAGAGAGATCAGGTTTCTCTCACCCTCACTCAGAGTCCCTGCAAATGCAAGCTTTGTAACTCTAACACAAAGAGATTTTCTCTTCCCCCCGTCTTCTTCCTCCCACCAATTCCCTGGTGAGCTGCAGACTCAATCCCCTTGAGCCCCAACTAGGAAAAAATCCAACAGGTCTTAAAAAGAAAGCTTTATATAAAAAGAAAGAAAAAGACATAAAAATGGTCTCTGTATCAAGGTGACAATATACAGGGTTATTGGCTTAAAAGAAAAAAATGAATAAACAGCCTTATCCAAAAAGAAATACAATTTAAAACATTCCAGCAAACTACACACATGTAAATACAAAAAAACAATATAAGCCTATTGTCTTTCTACCTTTGTACTCACAACTTGGAAACAGAAGATTAGAAAGCCTGGAGATAGAGTGATCCCCTCAGAGACTAGAGAGCAACAGAGACGAGACAAAGAACACACACCCAAAACTTCCCTCCCTTGAGATTTGAAAAATCTTGTTTCCTGATTGGTCCTCTGGTCAGGTGTTTGGTTCCCTTTGTTAACCCTTTACAGGTAAAAGAAACATTAACCCTTACCTATCTGTTTATGACATTGATCATTTAGCTTTCCCTCATTCTATCTAGTTTTCTCAAGAGGTGCTTGGGGGCATCAGTAGAGGAGGCAGATGTGAAAT
This sequence comes from Chelonoidis abingdonii, assembly GCF_003597395.2. Lineage (NCBI taxonomy): Eukaryota > Metazoa > Chordata > Testudines > Testudinidae > Chelonoidis > Chelonoidis abingdonii. The sequence goes on along the minus strand of NC_133775.1, from coordinate 54,119,643 downwards.
AAAATGGTGTAAAAGCTCTGTGGTTGTAGTGATGCTGCAGGTTTGGGAGGCAGAGGCGGATAAACATGGGTATACAGCAGGAAAAATATATTTGCTTTTCGTTAACTTAGCTGTGCAATATATTGGAGAAGGAGACAGCTTGTCTCCCACCTCAAGTGATGTACTCAGAACCTTATATGATCAGATTTCATACTTCCTGATGTGCTAGAAACACATTTTTACTTTTATTCTACTTCATTGATATGAAAGTAGTAAATCATCATAATTTTTCCTCTTAGTTCAAGTGTCCATCTTCGTTTTAGCACACAGGAGAGAAAGTTGAAAAATAGAGCTCACTAAAGGGAAGGGCAGGGGAAGGGAGAGAAGCCGCTGGGTCTTTGAGACAAGCCCTGCGTCACAGTGCTTCCTGCATGTCCTGAAGTGATCTAGACACACACACGTTGTACAGCGTGCTCCACCAGAGACTAAAGGTCAAACTTTTAGCACAGCTGAATTTGCATATTCGCAGTGTTTACTTTTTTATTTCATTAATTACAGCTAGTCTCCTAACATAGTGCTTAACATGCCTTAAATGCAGATTTTACTAGCCATAAGCAAATGTTGCAGCTTAGTGCATTAAACCTGTTTTTTTACCAATATGTACAAAAAAGTATTTTCAGAAGTGGATGCTATTTGTGGGTGCAGTTTTTCATCTGTAGTCCGTTGTAGGTGCAGATATTAGTAGTAAGACATCTAGTTACCTGATTAATGGGGCAAACAAGTAGCTCAATGTGTGTCTACCAACAAATACAAACAGAGTTACTGTGTGTGCAAAATTGTCCTTGCTGAAAAGGAGACCAAGTTGAGACCTGAATCATTATAGAAGGTGAAGATGCCGATACCCTCAATTGCTTTTACTTTTCAAGATCAGGGACATGGCTTGCAAACAGCAAGCAAACAAACAGATAAGCAATGAAAGCTCTGAAATGACTCGAGATTATTAAAATACAGCAGAATATTATCTGTTGTCTCTGGCAGAACACATACATCAACATCCTCCTATCAGCAAAAGCTATGTATGTGTCTTGATAAAAATAGTTTAAGAAAGATAGAAGAAAGATTTACCAAACATGGGCAGTCAGTGGAGCTGGAAACTCATTTTCAACTTAACTGCCCCTCCCCACCATAAAGAGATAAAAGATGTTGTCAGCAATTAAGAATTATTTTTAAACTTGCCTTCTGTGTTGTTTGGAATCTCGGCAAGAAGTGTTAAGTTTTAATCGGTTGTGTTTTGAAATGGAAATATATCTACATTTATTATGAGACTTTTCACATTGTATGCCCCACTAATGCCCATACAACCTCATTCATGTATGTTAATATTTTCAGATTTGTATTCCTATTGGGAAACTTGGACAGATTCTGGTATTACATTTTGGTACTAAAGAGGCAATACTGGACTTTTTGACAGGGATACGAGACACAGGATCTAAGATTTTTCAGCTCTAACTTGTGTGCCTTTAGTTCATGTCTTTAATCTGCTGCAATATATGTTCTCTGACATTTAGTCTTTGAAAAAAGAACGAGGAGTACTTGTGACACCTTAGAGACTAACAAATTTATTTGAGTTTAAACTTTTGTGGGCTGAAACCGACTTCATTGGATGCATGCAGTGGAAAATACAGTAGGAATATATATAGGACATGGAAGCTGCTGATGTGAAGACCCGGAAGCTCCTCACAATGCACGGAGGTGTCCACCCCAAGTCCAACACCCAGAGACTGTATACCAGCCGGAAAGAAGGCAGGCGGGGCTTGGTGAGCGTCAAAGCCACTGTCCTGATGAAACCCAGAAATCCAGGGAGTACATCAGTAAGATGGCTCCCTAAAGATGAGCTGCTGAGAGAATGCTGAGGCAGCAGCAGAATGGGAGGAAGACCAAGCAGAAGAAATGCCATGGCAAGCAAACAGACCTGCATGGGATGTACCATCGACAGATAGCTTGAGTGGCTGACATTGGGAAATCCTACCAGTGGATGGAAGGCTGGACTAAAGACACACTGAGGCACTGATCATAGCAACCAGAACAGGCACTGAGCACCAGATCCATTGAAGCAGGGGTCTACACACTAGAGAGGACCCAAAGTGCAGACTGTGCAGGAGGCCTCAGAGACAGTCCAACACACAGTGACAGGATGTAAGATCTGGGAGGAAACAGCAACACAGAACGGCACAACCAAGTGGCTGGATTGTGACAGGAACATCTGCACAGCATATGGGCTAGACCCTCCCAAGACCAGATGGGAAATTCCACAAAAAGTTGTGGAGAATAGCAGGGCTAAGATTCTGTGGGACTTGCAGATCCAGACGGACAGCAGGTACTGGCCAGTCAACCAGACATTGTGGTAATAGACAAGGATCAGAAGACAGCGTGTGGTGATAGATGTAGCAGTGCCAAGTGACAGCAACATCAGGAAGAAGGAATATGAAAGCTGGAGAAGTACAGGGCCTGAAGAGGAACTAGAGAAGATGTGGAAGTGAAGGCCAAAGTGGTCCCAGTGGTGGGAGCACATCGGGGCTGTGACTCCTAAGCTGGGTGAGTGGCTCCAAAGATCCAGGAACAACATCAAGGCCTTGTCCAGAAGAGTGCAGTGCTAGGAACAGCTAAGATACTGCGCAGAACCCTCAAACTCCCAGGCCTCTGGTAGAGGACCCGAGGTTGAGGAAGACACATACCACCCATAGGGGTGAGAGGGGAATTTTATATATATATATACACACACCCAGAGAACATGAAAAAATGGGTGTTGCCATACTAACTATATAATGAGAGTAATCAATTAAGGTCGGCTATTATCATCAGAAAAAACTTTTTTGTAGTGGTAATCAGAACGGCCTATTTCCAACAGTTGACAAGAAGGTGTGAGTAACAGTAGGGGAAAAATTAGCATTAGGGGAAAAATTGTGTAATGACCCATGAGATACAGAGTTCAAGGATCATGTATGGAATATGTAAGAGACTCCTTAACTAACCAGAACTATTGAAAAATTAATCCTTGCATCATCCATGTGTGTGATTCTTGTTTTTTGCGTTATTGCCTGAATGGGTATCTGCGGGGGTAGATTTTCAAGGGGTTCCTACGAGGCAAGCAGTATAAGGGTGTATTTCTAAATCATCAGTTTCTTTTTTGAAAAGCAAGGTAAGTGTGATGGGGTCTATTAGATGTTCCCTTTCCCTGCTGGAGGTGGTGGGACCCTGATGCCCTCCTGCTTACGGAAAACATGCTCAGACCAGGGCAACAATAACACTTAGTCCTCTAGAGGCCTAGGAAAGGCCAGGAGGAAATACTGACCAACTGGGAGTCAACAAGACAGTAAAGAAGACTTGTCTGCTTTCTCTGAGTGATGTGTTGGGTGAGGCTGGGACAGAACTGCAGCAGAGCACCTCAGTACTAGCCCAGAACCTCAGGGCCTACTCAGGGCTTTTGCTTAAAAGACTAAGTAGTGACTGCACTACCACTTACTTTGGTATAACTTATGTTGCTTAGAGGTATGAATAAGCCACCCCCCTGAGTGACGTAAGTTACACAGACCTAAGAGTGGGTGTGGACAGTGCTATGTTGGCAGTCCAGTTTGTTTACAAAGAATATACAAAGTCCTGTTTCCCTGCACCTAGGAGGAATCAAACTGGACACAATTTTTCTGCACATACTTCCAAGCTCCTTTCAGCCAGCGCTCAGTCAGTCCCAAAAGTTCATCTCTAGGCTTTTTCTGTGGGCCATGCTCTCAGTGCTTGTTCAGGTTGTGTCCTTGGCTTTCTGCTCGTTTTCTGAATTGGTTTCTATGGTGTGTTCTCACTGCTTCTCTACCTCCTACAGACCTCTGCTAAACAGTACCCGGCAAACCCTTCCACTGATGTGTCTTGCATGTGCCTTTGTTTTGGGTGAGGCTGCTATTGTTTCAGCTCATTGTACAATGGTTTTGCAGAACTGTATTCAATGAATGGTGGGGATTGAACCCACTGTTTTCAATGAAGTTTAATCCATAACAATAACCCACCCCATAACAATAGCAATCAAATTTCAGTCTTCAAACTGGTGGCCTTTTGGGGTCATGTGATTGCTAAATTCATTAATAAGGCAGATAGGATTTCACTTTCCTCTGGAGAATGTGTATTCAATGACAATGGAGTACAGAACCAGGCCTGATAAACCAAATCATCTCGTATGGCAACTCCTGTGTGTTGGTGTAAGCAGGGTTCAGGGGACTGAGTTGACAAAACAATTTTTTCTTCCCTTATCTTGATAGAACAGCAAATTAGAGAAATGGATGTGGTGATGAAACAAAAGAAATTAAAAGGGGGATGGGGCAGTTCTGAAACATGTCCTCCTATATTCCTCTTACTTAATTCAAAAGGTGTCATTAGTTCTGTTAGTACATATTGCTGCAACTGGCTTATCACTGAAAGCCATTTAATCAGTTGTCTTTTTTTCCAAAGCAAGCCATTTCTCTTGAATAATGACCTGAATTTCTCTATTACATCCACTAATGCTTTTTTCATCACTGATGTTAGCAGTACAGTTTAATCAGATGCTTGCTCAGCTGTCTCAGTTACATTAAAGACTGTATGGAAATTATTATTTACACAAGATGGATTTTATGAATGAGAATGAAGAGGACATTTTCTCATCTAAATGTGGCTGTTATCCTTTGACCAGAATCTTCCAGTGTGCATTGAAAAAGGACATATAAATCTTTTTGCAGTATATAAAGTGGTATATTGTAGATGGTATGGCTAAGCAAACATTACAGTTAGAAGAACAGTCACAGGAGTGTGACACATACTTAGCATTATTAGCTGGACTAACAGAGAACTTTGTGTTTGGTGTTGAGTTACTGGTGCTGAGCTGGAAGCCTGGATTATTTCTTTTTAAAATATATCCTTATTTCTGTTGGTCTCTCTCATATGTTCTCTTATTCTTGTCTTTCATTCTCATTCTGTTTTTCTCATCTCAGTGCTTAAGTAAACTTATTTTCCCTGTGGATTCTTGGTGGAACTTCACCAGTCTCATCAACTGTGTTACCTTATTCCACAGAGACAACTTGATTTTTCTAGAGGTGTCGGGGTGCTACTTCTCATGAGTACTACATTCATTAAATTAAAAAATATATATATTGCCCACTTCAAGTCCCTCTAAAACAGTGATCACTAACCCGTTGATCACAATCATCTGGTTGATCCTGGAGACTCTCCCAGGCAATTGCGATCTCCGGCTGCAGAGGCACAGTGGGGCTGCCCGCTGCGGTGCCTCACGCCACTCCTGGAAGAGGCCAGCATGTCTCTGCGGCCCCGTGGCATGTGTGTGTGTCTCCGCACTGCCCCTCTCTGCAGTCACTGTCCCCGCAGCTCCCTTTGGCTGGGGATGGGGATCTGTGGCCAACAGGAGCTGCGGGGACAGTGACTGCAGAGAGGGGCAGCACCCGGAGCCATGTTCCTTCCCCCAGGGGCTGCAGAGGCACGTTGGCCCCTTTCGGGAGTGGCATGGTCATGTGCTGCACTACTGACTGGCAGGGTGTGGGGGTGGCCCGGCTTGTGATGGGGAGGAGGTGCCGATGTGCCTGAGTGAGGCTGGGTTAGGCAGGGAGCCTGCCTTAGCCCCACTGTGCCCAAGGTAAGTGGCCCCCCCGGTGGTAGCCCCCTCCCATAGCCAGCACCCCAAACCCTCTCCTCTACCCCAAATCTGTGCCCCAGCCCTGACCCCCCTCCCAGAGCCAGCATCCTGTACCCCTTCCTGCACCCCAACACTCTTCCCCCAGCCCAGAGACCCCTCCTGCACCCATGCTCCCTCCTCGATCCCCATCCTCTCCTGCACCCCAAATCCCTGCCCCAGGCTCATCCCTGAGTCCCCTCCCACACTGTGAACCCCTCGGCCCCAGCCCAGAGTCCACACCCCAACCCCTTGCCAATGAGAGTGAGTGAGGGTGGGGAAGAGCAAACAACGGAGAGAGGTGGGGATGGAGTGAGTGGGCAGGGCTTTGGGGAAGGGAGCGTGCCGGATAGAAGTGGTTGTTTCTTTGAAGACACCTAGTTAAGTGTCTTGATTTTTTTTCAGAAGTACTGAGCATCTAAAACTTCAGTTAAAATAATTGGAGAAGTGAAGGTATTCAATACCTCTGCTAAATCAGACCACCTGTTTTAGGTGTCTAGCTTTGAGTTTACATTTGACAGCTTTGGACAGTATTTATTTTTGCCTGTAAACAGCATCTAGCTAAATGTAGCAGCCTGATCCAAAGCCCACTGAAGTCAGAACTTTGGATCCCGCCCCTATTGCCTGCCTGGGTATGTCTACACTGCAGCTTGAAGGAAGCCTCTCAGACTGGGTAGAAAGATTCATGCTAGCTCTGCTTGACCTGTATGGTGGTGGTAGTGGCAGATTGGGCTAGCCACATGAGTGCAACCTTGCCCAGTTGCCCCAGGTCTGAGCTCAGGTGGCTAGCTATTGCCACCACCCATATTGCAACAGCCACACTGCTGTTTTTAGTGCACTAGCTCAAGCGAAGCTAGTGTGATGCTGTCTTCCCAAGTTGGGAGGAACGCTCCCAACTTGGGGGTGTAGATATACCCTCTGAGTCCTAGGTACTGATACAAGCATTGCAATTTACTATTGTAGAGGACAAACATTGACACTAGTAAGCTGGGTGGCAGCTTTCAGAATGATTGTACGACCTTGTTTAACAGTTAGTCTTTAAGCCTAAGAAGAAATTTAGGCTTTTATTTTAAAATAAATATCTAGACATAAACCTGTGTAAACCAATAGTTTAGATTGAAAAGAATATGAAGCTGGTCTTTCACAGAGGTTGCAGAGGCAAGGGTCGCTAAAGGTCCTTCTACCTTTCCTCCTCACCCCTCTTTATAAATAAAAATGAATCCATATCCATTACTCAGAGGATATCCCCAAAAGTCATCTCCACTACCTTCCCTTAAACTCTTAGGCTGCACGTGAGTGTTATTGGGGTGAAAATTGTGGGGAAAAATAATGCCAGCTGTGCTGGCTGATATTTTCAGCCTTCTCCAAGTACATCCACTAAGTTAATATTCCACACCACTGTCTCTAGGTGTGCACTGGTTAGTAGCACATAGTTCGTATAGCCCCTGTTTTTGCCAGCTGCTCTAACATTTTCCCCCATACCAAGGAGGAGAGGAGATGTCACCAAGCTGCTTGTGCAATGAGGGGAAGTTCTACCGCTGTTGAAGCCTGTCCTCTTATCACTGTTTGCTCAGTCTCAACACAGAATCTAAAGTGCTGAACAACCCTCATTTCTCTCACCACCAGCCCAGAAATAGACCTTGCCCTCTCCATCATCGCACACACAATATCAGTCAAGGAAGACCAGCTCCTAGAAGAGGAAGAGAAGATTTCTGGTAGAAGCAGACTCCACCTGGCATCTGAGGGAACCTTCCCCTTCCCCACACCTGACATAGAGAGCTCAAGGCAACACATTGGTCACTTCTGCTGCTGTGAGAGCCACCTAGACTTGCCTTATGGACATACTGGCAAGGAGGAAGCATGATGGTCAAGAGATACTGTGCCAGTTGATGGAGTGATGGAAGGATTGTTAAATTTGAGATGGGGGAGAGAAGCATTTTACCAAACAAACAACATGTATACCACTGAGTGAGGCAGAAAATTTTGGGGGAATCCTTGGTTGAAAATTTTGTCAACACATCACTGATCCTTGATGTAAATTAAGTTTAACAGGCAGAGCCTCATTGTAGCATAACACAAGTGCCCTCAAATAACTGAAGACCTTGTAGTGTAGATAGCAATCCCTTTCAAAATTTCTTAAACAAGACCAGAGATTACACAGATCTTGCAAGTTAACTCTGTTCAGTACAAGCTGTGTTCTTGCATCTGCTGGGGAGCTCCAGGCTCACTGTAAACCATCCTAAGTAAAGAATCCCCTCTCTGTTTGTCGACCAGACTTCAGTTGCATTAGACTACAGAGTTAGGTCTATGTAAACTGCCTTGCGTCAACCTAACTATTTAACTGTCTACACTAAAATTTTGCTCCCGCTGATGTAACTGCTCCGCTATGCTGACTGAACAACTCCTCGAGTGGCATAGAGTCAAGGTTGATGTAGTTAGGTCAACGCAGTGTCAACGTAGATACTGTGTTATCTCAACTGTTACTGGCTTTCGGAAGCCATCCCACAATGCCCCACACTGACAGTGTAATCAGTACAAGCGTTCCTAGGGAAGACATGCACTGCTGACACAAAGAGCATAGTGTGGACATGCAAAACAGATTTAATTACTGCAGTGGCTGTATGCTGACGGCACTTAGGTCGACATAAATTTGTAGTGTAGACCTGTGCTGAGTCTTTTCTCATCTTTGTCCTAATGGATACTACAGACTTCAATATATATATCAGAGGACATACACTGTTGCTTCTGTAGGGTGAGCACATTGGACACACCAGGGTGGTCTTGCATTTCTCCATTCCTTTCCTCTCCCCAAGCTCTGTGTGCCATCTATTTCACGGACTCCCTCAACCCCCTCCCCCATGCCAGGGGCTCTGTGTACCCCTTTTCCAACCATGAAAGGACTCTGTGTGTCCTTCATACCATTGTCCACCATTCTTCCCCATACCAAGGACTTTGGGTGCTCCCTCATTTTTCCCCCTTATTTCCTCCATGGCTGGGGTCCCCCATTCTCCTTCCACCAGAGGTTCTGTATACCCCCTTCATGCCTCCTTCCCCCCCATACAAGGGTCTTCTGTTATCTCCCCATCAGGGATTCTCTGTAAACCTCCCACTAACTCGCTTCTCTCTCATGCTACAGGTTCTGTGTGCCCACTTCCCCCATGCCAGAGTTCCCCATTCTCCCCCTATATGATGGGTCCTGTGTCCACTCCCATTCCTTCTTACTACTCCTCCCATTCTTATTTATTTTCTTTTTGCCCCTGAGAAGCCACTCAGGATGTCAGCATTTTAAAATTGAATTGGGAGGATGGGTAGAGGTGAGATGGGAGGTGATGCTGTGCTGGAAGGTGTAAATGGCTGCCATCAGCTGGTTCCTTGATCTATAGAAAGTTACAGAGGGGCTGAGGCAGCTTCATGTGTTCCCAGATATACTCTCTTCTTTTTTCAATTTTCACCCTAATCAATAGGGTTCTGTCTATTGCTGCTTTAAAATTTCCCTAATTGATCAGATGTGGTGTACCAAAGTTATTGTGTGACAAACTGACAGACTCCCTCACATCACATCACATTGAGGGTAATATCTCACTTTCCTTGTCCAATTACTTATAGAATTATTTAACTGAAAGGGAGCTTGAGAGATCTTCTAGTTCAGTTCCATACACTCAAGGCAGGGATAAGTATTATCTAGACCATCCCTGACAGATGTTTGTCTAACCTGCTCTTTCTCAAATGACAGAGATTCCACAATCTCCCTAGGCAATTTTATTCCAGTGCTTATCTACTCTGACATTTAGGAATTTTTTCCTAATGTCCAACCTAAACCACCTTTGCTCCAATTTAAGCCCAAAACACTCCCCCCCCCCCAATCCAAAGTGGAGGGGAAGGTGGCAAAATTTCCCCTCCTCCTCCTCTGGGCACACTCCAAGGGTGTTGACCCATGGGTCCCAGGGGCGGTTTCATCAGGAGACACCATGGTGAATGTAGAAAATACATACAGAAATATTGTGAGTTTTATCGTCTGGATTCAAAGACTAAGGATCTGGCAGCAGCATGGTTGTTGTGGCAAACTTGTGCTTGGCAAACTGCTAAAGCTGATTATAATTCTGAAACTATGCAAATGAAGCAGGAGTTGGAGCGCATAAGGGCAGAAAGGGATATGTGGAAGGCACAAGCGCAAGCGGCAGGGACAAGTTGTCAGCAGCTAGCAATCTCTGCACTCAAGGCGACGGAGAGAATTGAACAGACTGAAGAAGAGAGGGAACATTCTAAGGAATTGGAGGTCCAGGTGGATTGTTTGTGGGGATTGGTGTTAGAGCAGGGGACACATCCGGGCAGGAGAGCAGCAGGACCCCCAGGATCAGGGACAAAGGTGCCGCTCTGAAATGACCCCAGAAACTGGGATGGGGACACATGGTATGGCCAGGAGCTTGGCCAACCTCGATGGCAGCTGTGCAATGGTTAACTTTCCAGCACGGCCCCCCAGCCCAGGGAGGGACCTTGGCCCCTGAACAGAGAACTTCTCTGGCTCAGGGTTAGGGGCAGCCAAGGCGAGCACATTCTTGGAATGGGCATATCAGTTTCTGATGGCGAGAGAGGATCAGGGGTTAAACCCAGAGGCGGTTAGGAAGCTGTTGAGGACAGCATCCACTGTACCAGGGTGCAATATGGGAATCACACTGCGGATGCAGGTGGCCAGACTGTGGCAGTCCCTGTTTACGCTGGTTCACAATTTGGCTCAAGGAGAGGCACTGCAGGAGGTGAGCCGCCAGTACACAGCAGGCTCCCTCACTCCAGAGGAGGCCACTGATGTCTTCGTGGAGAGAATGGTATTAGCGGGATTGTTAACTGGCTGGTATATGGCCCGTGCCCGGGGGGAGTGATTCCCAGGACCCTTTCTGAGATTGAGGCTTATTGCAGCAATGTTACCCAAAGATGTTCAGATGGCTGTGGGAGTGTGGATGCAGAGAGAACCCCTGGATATATCACACCTTAAGGAAGTGGCATGCCAGGCCACCAGAGTGGTTGGTCAGCCCGTAGCTGGGGCTGCTGCTCCCACCGTTGCAGCTGCAGCACCAGCGCCTTGACACAGGTGCCCCTGATTGGACACCAGTCAGCTCCACACACAGTTGTGGATGGCCTTAAAGGACCATGGGGAACCAATGGGCCAGTGGGACTGGAAACCCACGGAGTCCCTAGCACTCCACTGTATTCAGCTGGGGTTGAAGCTCCCGGAGCCGGGAGGTGATATTGGGGCCAAGAAAGCAACTTCATATTAGGAGGGCCCCGACTCCCCGAGTCCACTGGGAGAGGAAAGCACCCAGGGATGGACCTGGATGGGACCTCTCCAGGTGGATTTGGGAGGAAGGTTGTGGATGCACCTTCGCATGGGGGGGCCACATGAGCGCCCTGAGACATCTGAATTAGATTTTGTGATGGGGGTGGACACCAGTGTGGCTGTCTCACTGCTTCCCTGCCACATGCCGGGAGTGCCAATCCAGGGAACCATTGAGCTCCAGGATTTGATGGCATCTCGGTGCAGGGGCAAATGTTGGGACGACTGGTCATCTGGATGTGGAATCTTACCTGAAGATGGCCCTGGATTTATAGTCCTACAACTACAGAACCAATTTTGGGCATAGATTGCTTGCGAGAGGGAGGAATAGTTGATTGTGCTAACAAAGGTTTATGAAGGACCCCAAAGAAAGATTGAACCCCCGAAGTAACGGAGGGAGATACCGGATTGCTGATGCATAGTATGTTGGGAGTGGTGGCATTGACCAGGGATAGCAAGGAGGAATGGAGGAAGTGTTTTCCCCAGGCGTGGGTGGCCCACAAATCAGACTGCGATAAATGGACTGGGGAACCAGTGAAAATAGAAGGACTGGTGGTCCCCCCCACAGAAACAATATCCTATCCCACTGCGGCACGCCGGGCTATAGTGGAGATAGTCAAAGAGCTGGAAGATCAGGGAATAGTGAAAAGAATGACTTCCCCCTTTAACTCCCCCATATGGCCTGTGAGGAAAGCTGATGATGTCTCATGGAGACTGACTGTCTACTATCGGAGAGTCAATGCGATGACCCCCCAGTGGGCACCAATAGTGGCAGACATGACCCAGGTGTTACAAGACATACCAAGGGAAGCTAAAAGATTTTCTGTACTGGATTTGTCTAACTGTTTCTTTGCTATCCCACTCAAGGAAGGATCGCAGGACCGATTCGCATTCCACGTGGACGGGGTACAGTATTACTTTGCCCATATCCCCAAGGGATTTCATAGCTCCCCCACTATTGCACATGAGGTGGTGACCCAAATGTTAGAGCATCTCTCTCCAGGGGATAAGAGGTGGGTGGTCTCATATGTGGATGATATCTTGATAATGGGAATGGATGATGTGGGTGCCCGAGAGAGAACTGAATGGGTACTGGAGTTGATTCAACAGCATGGTATGAAGGCGTCCCTGGAAAAGGCAAATTAATACAACCACAGGTGGAATATCTGGGGGTTACCCCATCGGAAATGGGAAGTGGGTCCATCAGGGACAACTCAAGCATGTAGGGGAAACCACCTTGACCCTATGTTCCTCTCTGATAGCCTACAGTTTACAATGTTTAAGTCTCTTTTGCTGCTTCTGTTCTTCAGAGCGCCATAAAGAGCTGGTACCAGCTGAAGAACAACTGAAATGTACCATGGTGCATCATCATGACAAACTTCTACGTTGTCTTATGTTCTGTGTTTTGTGTTTTATGTTTTGTGCCTCAGTTTCGTGTTTGTCTTGTAGTGCTTGTCTTGTTGCTAGCATTATTGTGTATGGTGTTTGGGGAAAAAGGAAGATACTGCATTAGGCAGGGAACAGCAACAAACCATACTCACAGCCCTTTTTAACTCTAACCGGACCTCCCCCTCTCCCTACACCTCCACCTCCTGCCAAATTGTCAATCACACACCTATCCCTGTGGTGGCCACCTCTGTCCAAAGTCTGTGATTCTTGATACATCAAGCTTATAACTACCTCTTTACCAAATGTTTACCTCCCCACTGAACGCTTTGATTTTCATCTAAACGTATTGCATGAGGATGGCTGTTTGGCACTCATTGTTACATTCTCCAGTCAATATTTTGATATGTATTTTTGTTACTTGGACATGCTACAAATTGCTCCGGCAGTTAGGGTGACCAGATGTCCTGATTTTATAGGGACAGTCCTGATATTTGGAGCTTTTTTTATATGGGCTTCTATTACCCCCCATCCCCTGTCCTGATTTTTTTACACTTACTATCTGGTCACCCTACCAGCAAATGAAGCACTGGCATGGATGAGCGGAGGAACGCCATCCCCTTTTGGATGGTCACTACAATTTGGATGACCAAGGGGTGGGAAATATTGTGTAAAGCCTCCGCTCAATCCAGTAGAATGCTATTGTAAGATTTATAACTTTTCAGTCATTGCTAGTATGATCATTAAGTTCTGTAACCTTTTGCAAACTTTGTAATTTTTGGTCATTGTTAGCATAGCCTTTTAAATATTGTAACTCTTGCAAGCTTTGTAACCTTTTCAGTTGCCACTTCTATAACCTCCAAGCTTTGTAATAGTCCATCACACAATCAGGGAGAGTGTGAACAAGGGAATGTATGTGGGACTGGGCGGAGAGGAACTGCAAGGAGAAAAGAGCCAGGTGTATCTGAAGGCAATCAAGGGGTGCTGTAAAGAAAAGAAGAACCTGGTATGCATGAAAGGAATGAAGTCTAGGAATGCTTCTCGGCGAAGGACACAGAGGGAAAATTCAATGTACATGATAGGAGCCACCCAGTTCGAATAAAAAGAAGAGCTTGTGAGCAAGCTTTCTTCTCTTCTTGACCTGCTCGCTGGCCTGGACCTGTGACCGCAGGCGGACACACCAAATCTACTATGCTTTGGCTTCTTGGCTTCCTATGCTGTCTCCGGTAACTCTTGGCCTGCACGAGTGTGTGGGTGCATAAGGGTATGAATGCACTGAATGTGTGCGTACATGAATAAGCTCCATCCCTTTTCTGTTTGATACAATAGTGATAAATTTAATAAAACTAGTATAAGTGTAACCCTGGGTTGGTTTCTAGGGAAATTGAGGTAACAGTTTTCCCTCTAATTTTTTACGTTCATGTGCAGAATGAATTTTGTTATGTGCACCAATATGGACATGATGTGTGACACATCACCTTCATATTGGTACACATAACAAAATCAATGTGATGCGGGTGGGGCCAAAGGTTTTGGAGTGTGGGAGGGGACCCAGGGCTGAGGCAGAGAGTTGGGGTGCAGGTGGGGGAATGAGGGCTCTGGCTGTGAGTGCAGGGAGGAAGGGTTCGGGGTACAGAAGGGGGCTCAGGGCTGGGGCAGAGGGTTGGGATTATCCTCTGATCCCACCTCATTTTCACTGGCATTCACTATGTTAGATGTCCAATTGCTACTAACCTTTTTGGTGAAAACTGAAACAAAAAAACCATTTAGCACTTCTGCCATTTCCACATTTCCTGTTATGGTTTTTCTCCCCTCATTGAGTAATAGGCCTACTCTGTCCTTGCTCTTCCTCTTACTTTTAATGTATCTGTAGCAGGACTGACTTTAGGACATGTGGAGCCCGATTTGAAAGAGCTGCCGCTGAAATACCACTGAAGACAGCGGCAGTGATTGAGCTGCCACTGAAGATAGCAGTGGCAATTCGGTGGTAGCTCAATTGGTTGCTGCCGTTTCCAGCAGCACTTTGGCAGAAGGTGTGGGACCCCTCTACCGGGTGCTGTGGGCCCTCTTAGGTGTAGGGCCCAATTCCCAGGAATTGGGGGAATCACCCTGAAGCCAGCCCTGATCTGTAGAATGTTTTCTGGTTACCCTTTATGTCTCTAGCTAGTTTAATCTCATTTTGTGCCTTGACCTTTCTAATTTTGTCACTACATACTTATGTTTGTTTATATTCATCCTTTGTCATTTTACCTAGTTTCCCCTTTTTGTAGAACTCTTTTTTTATTTTTTTTTTATTGAAGATCTCCTGGTTAAGCCAGGGATGTCTCTAGCTAGTTTAATCTCATTTTGTGCCTTGACCTTTCTAATTTTGTCACTACATACTTATGTTTGTTTATATTCATCCTTTGTCATTTTACCTAGTTTCCCCTTTTTGTAGAACTCTTTTTTTTTTTTTTTT
>NC_133775.1:54035782-54103911 GCF_003597395.2 Chelonoidis abingdonii | reverse complement strand
TTTACCACTTTCTCCAGATCATTTATGAATAAGTTGAATAGGATTGGTCCTAGGACTGACCCTTGGGGAACACCACTAGTTACCCCTCTCCATTCTGAAAATTTACCATTTATTCCTACCCTTTGTTCCCTATCTTTTTTTAAACAGTTCTCAATCCATGAAAGGACTTTCCCTCTTATCCTATGACATCTCTTGCCATACTTCCTATTTTTCCTACGCAGTGGGATAGTTTGCTCTTGTGTCCTTAGTAATGTGTCTTTGAAAAACCGCCAACTGTCTTGAACTGTTTTTCCCTTTAGACTTCCTTCCTATGGGATCTTATCTACCAACTCTGAGTTTGCTAAAGTCTGCCTTCTTGAAATCCATTATCTTTATTGTGCTGTTTTCCCTCCTACCATTCCTTAGAATCATGAGCTCCATCATTTCATGATCACTTTAAACCAAGCTGCCTTCCACTTTCAAATTCTCAACCAGTTCCTCA
This sequence comes from Chelonoidis abingdonii, assembly GCF_003597395.2. Taxonomy (NCBI): domain Eukaryota; kingdom Metazoa; phylum Chordata; order Testudines; family Testudinidae; genus Chelonoidis; species Chelonoidis abingdonii. The sequence continues at coordinate 54,103,430 of NC_133775.1, read as the reverse complement.
CTATTTGTTAAAATCAAGTCTAGAACAGCCTCTCCCCTAGTAGCTGTCTCCACCTTCTGAAATAAAAATGGTCTCCAATACATTCCAGGAAGTTGTTAGATAATCTGTACCCTGCTGTGTTGTTTTCCCAGTAGATATGTGGGTAGGTGGTGATGGGGGACTTCAAGTGCTGGGCTTTGGATGATTTTGTTAGTTTAAAAAAAACCCTCGTCCACCTCTTCTTTCTGGTTAGCTGGTAGTAGACACTTACCATGACATCACCCTTGCTTTTTAGAACTTTTATCCTTACCCAGAGACTTTCAACAAATCTGTCTCCTATTGCTATCTCAACCTCCTCCCTTTTCCCCCCCGCCTGTCCTTCCTGAAGAAGCTGTACCCTTCTATATGGTTTTGTTTCTCTACTATAATGTTTTGTGAGACATAATGAGTAATGGGGCTATATGGGAGGGAAGCTAGAGAGAGCTTCATTTTTCCTGTTGAGGTCTGAGACCTTTTAAAGTTGATTTCCAGAATCTTTAGGTTTGCCCAACTCCTTGCAAAATGCAACAGCTGAGAATTTCGTAGAACTTGAGTTGCAGCCACCTCCTTCCAACTGTAGCTTATGCTGGGTACTAGCCCAGAAGCCAGATGACATGGCTCAGCTGCACCAAAGAATCAGAGCCTTGATCTTTTGTTTGCCCAGGTTCCTGATGATTTTTCTTGAGTAAGGAAGGGCAATGGTATTGTCAAGTTTCCTTCCCCACTCTGAACTTTAGGGTACAGATGTGGGGACCTGCATGAGAACCCCTAAGCTTAATTACCTGCTTAGATCTGGTTACTGCCACCACCCGAATTGTTAATAACTCATTTGGGAAACTGTCCACCTACCCCCCAGAATATCTCCCTCCCAAGTACTATAACCCTTCCCGGGGTAGCTGTGAGAGACTCTTCCACCAGTTCCCTGGTGAACACCAATTCAAAACCTTGGATCTTAAAACAAGGAGAAATTAACCATTCCCCCTCCTTTCCCCCCACCAGTTCCTGGTGAGTCCAGATCCAGCCACCTTGGATCTTAAAACAAGGAAAAATCAATCAGGTTCTTAAAAAGAAGGCTTTTAATTAAAGACAGAAATGTAAAAATCATCTCTGTAAAATCAGGATGGAAAATAACTTTACAGGGTAATCAGATGCATAGCGCCCAGAGGAACCCCCTCTAGCCCTAGGTTCAAAGTTACATCAAACAAAGGTAAACCCTCTTAGCAAAGGGAACATTTACAAGTTGGGAAAACAAAGATAAAACTAACACACCTTGCCTGGCTGTTACTTACAAGTTTGAAATATGAGAAATTGGTTCAGAAAGATTTGGAGAGCATGAATTGATGTCTGATCCCTGTTAGTCCCAAGAGTGAACAACCCCCAAAACAAAGAGCACACAAATAAAGCTTTCTCCCCACCAAGATTTGAAAGTATCTTGTCCCTTTACTGGTCCTTTGGGTCAGGTGTCAGCCAGGTTACCTGAACTTCTTAACCCTTTACAGGTAAAAGGATTTTGGTGTCTCTGGCCAGGAGGGATTTTATAGTATTGTACACAGGAGGGCTGTTACCTTTCCCTTTATAGTTATGAGGGGTATACTTTTCCTTTGCTATTTGCTTTGCCTTATGTGTGATGGAAAATAAATTTTGTATGTTTTGGTAATTATCACTACTGTTTTTATTGGCTTATAAAATTTCTTCATTACAGTTTTCAAGAGCAACAAAGCAATATAATCACAGAAGACTGCAAAGCCAGAAAAGCTCACCCGCTTTATCCATTCTGACTCTGGGGGCCCTGGAGTGCAGTGGGACTTGCATGAATCCTAAAGTGAAGGAATCAAGGCATTGTTGCAGGACTCCTGATTACTTACTATTCCATTCCTGCTGTTGCTTTACCTGACATGATCTCCAATATACAATCACGGTGCTTCAGCTATTTCCTTTGGAAATTTAACTGCTAAATTTGTCCACTGCTAAGAAATTTTTCCTAATATCTATTCTAAACCTTTTCTTCCTTAGCTTCAAGTCATTGCGTTTTCAGAGACTGTGAATAATAATTTCGTTCCTTCATTGTTAGTGTTATCTTGATGGTATTTATAACTGATCATATCCCTCCTGAGTCACTCTCTGGTTCTTATTGCATCTGTTGTGTCATAACACCATATGTACTTGATCAAATTGATGAATTTCTATCTGGCTTCATGCAGGCATAGCACTATTATCGATCTCTGAAAGGATTGCCACAATTTTACTGCAGGTGAGTTCAAAGGTATGTTTTATGTGGTGATGAGCAAACCTCAAAGTTTCAGGAGTTCAGTACAGTTTGGATAATCATCAAAAAGTCTGGATGTTTACCAGAACCATGTTTAATCTTTCCAGACCTCTTGGGTCTGCAAAATTACACTGGAAATCTTGTGGAAGAGGCTTTAATGTAAGATTTCTGATGGGGCCAGAAATACTGCAAGAGCCTCTAAGGGTATTTCTGTCCCTTGCTTGTATTACTACTGCAAGTTTATCAAATCACCCATGGTTGGAGAGCACTTAAACATGTCCTTAACGTCAAAACAAATAGCTTTAAAAGCAAAACAGCTAAAACTAGAAAATGGTTTAGGGGGGATAAGAAGAGCTTTTACAAAAGTACTAGAAAGAGCGAAGAGGAAAATGAACCAGAGAGAGAGGTATGTATGTCCTGTCGTCATGCCAACTGATCACCAGTTGAATGATTCAAAACACTTGGCAGGGAGATAAACTTTTACTTCAAAAAGATAAATTACATGCAATGAGAAACTATTTTGATTTTCCAGTTTATAATGGAAATTGTGTAATAATTAATATTTAAGCTTTATCAACTAGGGGAATACACCTCATGTGAATATAGAAACTGATATACAAGTTCACCCTGATTAAATAAAATGTAATGATGTCTAAAATGCAATAAAAATAAACAAACAATATAAATAAGTGTGTGTGTTTGGGTTTTTTTAGTTTTTGGTTTTATATAGGCTTCTATGTTAAGCTGACTTTTATTTTCAATAAGTTGGTCTCTGGAGTCAAATCTCTGGCCTTGAAGACCTTGTGGAGACTACAAATATTTTTCTTCTGGAAAGAACACTAAATAGCATGTTTAGGTTTTAAAATCACTGTCCTATCATGGAGAAATTACACAATAAAAACACCTCAAACAATAGTGAGTTTATATAGGATCTACACTGTTGTGTTGAACTACTACAGAGTCAGCAGAGGGAGCACAGGATTATCTCAGAGTTGTGTAAAATCACTTCTGCAAGATGTGCATGAATCCAAAATGCAGGCATGCTGGCTGGTACTCTGTATAGGAAAGACATGGAGATGGATGGAGAAAATACTTACCTTAGCCAAATTGAAAAAGACAGATTTTAAGGAAGGAAACTTCCTCTTTGTGTTTTTAATCAAAGAAGAAAAGCCAATTAACTTTTTTGGGAAAAAGTACTTGACAATCTGTCTTTTGAACTAAAATTAATATACATAATACATAAACCAATCTTCAGCCTTCTATTCTGTTTGGTAAATCTCTCCTCTCTCTGGCCTAAAAGTTAACAAATTGACTTTTCTCTGTGACTTCCACACTGGGGACAGCCTCTGGCTGTGTTTTTATTGTCCTTACAGCTTCTGGCAGACTACAAGTCTCTCATATTCACTACAAAATAAACAGGAATTCAGTCCAAGGGTAACTGACTTGGATCCGGTGGAAGAAGGCAGGTTATTCATAAAGACTGGTAGACTCCTTTCTGTATTAATATAGTCTGTGTTTATTGTGGATTTTATGAACAAGAAAAGTTGTGACAGTCATTGAGCCTCTAGAAATTACTTCTTTGAAGCATGTGGGGAATCAACATCTTGGATCCAAGAAGAATATTCTTGGATCACAGGGAGTTGGGGCAATAGTCCTCTTAAAAAAAAACAAACAAAAAAACATGCAAACCCAAAAGAACAAAACAATAAATGAGGCAACCTGGTGCTTGTGAAAGTTAGGCTTTAATAGCACAGACCAGAGCCAAATATAGTGTGGATCAGTTCTGTGCCATTCTGTGCCATTCCACTTATGACCTGTTAACACTATTAGGTATTCTGATTTTGGGCCTATCCTGAGTAAGTGTTTCCAACCAGGCTGAATCGCTTTCAGATTTTCTGATGTGGACAAATGGGGACTAGAGAGAGATGTCCTTCAAACTTGCTTCCACTTGCAACCTAAGTGAAACATGTGAACTGCTCTTCAAATGAGAGAGGCTAGCTTGCTAAAGCTTGATCCAACTCCCATTTGATGTCACTTGGAGGCTTTTTGTTGAATTCAGTGGGCTTTGGATTGAGACCTAAGGATGTTTCTTCACTGCAGAGTTAACTCAGTTGATGGGCACTCGGGTCTGACTGGCTGCAGTACAAAGCCACCTTTGAGTTACTGTGTTCTCCGGTGCTGCAGGCATGTGGACAGGTTTTCTTTAATTTGGGAGGGCTACAGTTAAATAAAATAATAGCTGCTGAAATTCCCTTCCATGAGTAGTTTTGTACCATGATTAAATTTGTCCACTTTTAAGAAAGTGTGATAAATGGGCTTCTGTTCCACTTTTATTAATGCAATCCCTACATTTTTGGGGGGGCTAACTGCCTGTCCCGCCAAACTACCAATTGTCGGTGCCCATGTGCTGTACTCTCTGTTTGTTGCTGGAACTCCTGAAGTCATGCCACATGGTTCTTTGTATTGCAATAAGATGAGTTGCTGTGTGATTCTTTCCCAGTGAATTATGGGAGAACTTGTCTGCCCTTCAATTGCGAGGATATATAGGAGAACCATAAACACATGAGTGGTTTTGCCTGCATTTTCACTGCAAAATAGATGTGTTACCAGCTGAGTGAATGCAGTACCTGGACTTGAGCGTATAATCACAGGTGGGCCAACTACCTCAGGTAGAAAGCAACACTAAACTTGGAGCAGAGCTTTTTGTGTGTGCGAGGGAGGTGACAGGTAATGTGCAAGTAGGAGCCCAGGCTAAGTCTGCAGTGGAGACTGGACACTTCCTAGGATATATCCGATCCAAGTTTTAACCAGGACAGACCTTGATTAGTTCCTGCAGTCTGATGGGATTACAGCACAAGATGGCATGGCTGGGTAGAAACCTACCTTTTTAATGCATATATTGAAGATAGGCCCAAGATGTAAAATTGCAGATATGTATTTGGATGTAAACTTTCAGAGATGTTAGACTTCTTAGAAAGAGATTAACAAATTATAAAGTTCAAATGTGGATACAGATCTAAACCTTTCTGCCTGTACAGCCTTGGAGAAGCTCACATCATGTCAAGGTGTAGTATCCCCAGCTGTACTTGAGAGGGCAGAAACTTCATTTCTTCAAATACCTCATGGAGGAGGCCATGAGGCCCCAGTTGGACCCAGGCTAGGAAACACCTCCTTGCCCCCCACACCCCGCCAGTACATTGGCCTGATTCAGCAAGAAATGCATCTGCTGCTGCAAAGACCAACACTAATGCAGGAGAATCTGCCCCAACAGACCCAATGTCTGAGTCTTGTCGGAAGACCTCTCATAAGCATGAGACTATGTATTCCTCAAAATCCACTTCAAAGAAGTGTAAGCAATCCAACCAGCTCAGCCCCTGAGGACTTAGAATTTAGAACGTCCTAAATTCCAGAGGCACATAGAAAACCCCATAAACATAAACTCCATTAGTACTGGACCAGACAGATCTATATCTATTGTAACCCCATGGGACATTTTCGTTCTCTTGGATCTGGAATCCCCTCCTCCATCGTACTTCTCTGTTCCCAAGGAGATCTCACCTCTGAAAGAATTGACTGCTGGAAGGAGCTTATCACCCGTCCCATATGCAGACTACATCTCTCCACCAATGGCACTGACAGTACCACCACTGGAACTGAAATCAGCCTTCTCATCAGAAGTTTTTGAGCCATCCAATCAGGGCCAGCTCCAGGCACCAGTGAACGAAGCAGGTGCTTGGGGCGGCCAATGGGAAGGGGCGGCACATCCGGGTCTTTGGTGCCAACTAGGAGGCGGGTCCCTCAGTTCCTCTCGGAATGAAGGGCCTGCTGCTGAATTGCTGCCAAGGAATGAAGTGGCATGGTTGTGCTGCCACGAAAGTGCCGCCAGTTGTGGCTTTTTCTCCTTTGCCACTTGGGGCGGCAAAAAAGCCTGAGCCTGCCCTGCATCCAATGAACTGCTATTGCCTTACCTTTGTGAGACTCACACCAGTTTGGGACCAACTTCCAGCTTCTCTAACTCTGAGCTGCTGGTACCCCATGCCATGGGAGCCCCCATGAACACAGTATTTTTATTCTATGGGGAACCCCAATCAGGGTTCTGTTTGCCTCTCAAGCAAACAGGAAAAGCACCACAAATTGTTCCAGAGGAGGCCTAGGTCGCAGAGCATCTCCCTGGGATTGGCTTCTTCCTTGGTCGGACCAGTTCAAGTATGCCTTCCTTCTGCTACCACTCCTGCCACAAGTTCTACGCAAAATGCAGCAGGACAGAATGCAGGATATCCTGATTGCCCCCTTCTGGTCCAAACAGTTCTGGTTTCCCAACCTCATATGCATGTTATCCCAACCACCAATCCTCCTCCCAACTTTACCTGAGCTCTGGACACAGCGTAACAGGAAGGTCAAGCATCCTGATCTGTGTCCACTCCACCTCAAGGCTTGGTATTTGGATGTGCATCATCCTTAGAACGTTCATGCTCCGCAACTATATGAAATATCCTCTCTAGTAGTAGAAAGGACTACTAGAAAATGTTACCTAGCTAAAAGGAAACACTTCTCTTCTTGGGCACACCAATGAGGAATTCTCACAAAGACTACAGATATTCCTCTCATCTTAGAGTATATCCTATTTTTGAAGACATCAGGTTTGTCCATCAGCTTCTTGCAAGTCCACTTGGTGGTGATAAGTGTAAACTATCCACCTTCTCAAGGCTACTTGGTCTTTGCACATCCACTGACCAATAGATTCTGGAAAGGTCTCATAACCTTCCCAACTTTTCAGAAGCCTATTCCCCAGTGGGCCCTAAACCTTGTTCTCTCATACTCACAAGATCCCGCTTTGAGCCTTTAGTTACTTGCTCCTTTCCATAAAAATCACTTTTCTTATAGCCATCATCTCCATGAGAAGGGTTGGTGAACTTGGAGTGATGATGGCAGATCCTCCATATGCTATTGTCATGAAGATAGGGGAAAGGGTTAAGCAGTTCAAATAACCTAGTTGGCACCTGACCTGACCTGACCTGGGCCAATAAGGAAAGAAGATACTTTCAAATCTGGGGGGGGAAAGGATTTGTTGTTCATTTTTTTGTTGTTCCTTCTCCGGACAGAGGGAGAAGCCAAGCAGGAACAATATCTCCTGAAAATATACCTGGAATAATCCATCTCAAACCACAGAAATTGTAAGTAGGGCAAGGAAATGCATTAAGTTGTCTTTTTTTGGACTTGTGAATTTTCCTATGCTACAAAGGCAGTTTTATTCCTCTTTTTGTAACTGTGAAGCTGAGCCCAGAGGGGAATCCTCTGCGTTTAAAATTTTTTTTATTACCCTATAAAGTTACCTTCCATCCTGATTTTGCAAGCGTGAATCTTTTTATTTTTTTTCTTTATAAATAAAGTTCTTTTTTAAAGAACTGGAATGATATCAGTGTCCTAAAGACAAAAGGTCTGGTCTGTGCTCACATTGCTAAGGCAATTGGTTGGTAGTTTATTCTCAAGCCTCCCAGGAAAGGGCTGAAGGGGCTTGGGGGAATATTTTGGGGGGATAGGGAGTCCAAGTGACACTTCCCTGAATTTGTGTGTAAAACACTTGATGGTGGCAGCAATACTGTCCAAGGACAAGGAAAGGAATTTGTGCCTTGGGGAAGTTTTAACCTAAGCTGGTAGAATATAAACTTAGGGGGTCTTTCATGCAGGTCCGCACATCTGCCCCCCAGAGTTCAGAGTGGGCAAGAGGGAACCCTGACAGCTATATTCCAGGGAGCAGCAACCTTTGCACACAGCCTATCAGGGAAATCTGCTGTTGGGCTGGGACAGTTTGTTTACCTGCAGCGTCCACAGGTTCGGCCAATCACAGCTCCCAATGGCCGAGGTTCACCTTTCCAGGCCAATGGGGGCTGCAGGAAGTGGCATGGGCTGAGGGATATGTGGTCCCTCTCTGTATTCCCTTTCCACCTTCCTTCCCCTTTGCTTCAGATCTTATATGATTTGTGGTAGAGAAGGAACTGGAGAGGCAGTTGGTCCATCCACCCCCCCTTTATCTTCTCAGTTGGAGGCATGAGGTAAGACAGGGCGCACGTGTGGACCAACGGATACTGCTTTCAAACTCTCTGGTTCCGGACTCATGATGTGCATGCATGACCTACCGTGGAATATAGATAGGGACCACACATCTCAAAGAATTTCTAGTTATAGGTAAGTAACCTCCCCATATTTCCTCAAACACACTCAGCACTTCCAAATATGCTCTCCTGTTTGTAATTTGTTCTCTTTAATTATTACAATAAACATCCATTACATGGTCAGATGCTTTTACACAGTTGAAAAATTCACAGATGACTTCTAGGGTAAGTATTAGCCTAATTTTCTGTTCCCTAAGCATTAAATGGGAGCAGAAAAACTACTGAGACCCAAGTTCAGGTTTCTGAATTTCATACAAAACAGTTAATGACACATATAAAACACCATGTTCATGCATCCACTTGTCTGCTTTAGGTGTTACTTTTATGTCATCAGCTCTTTCATGTGAAACCAGAACCCTGCACTAAAATTTTGGCAGGCATGAACCTTTACAGCAAAAAGGCATTTGACGGGAGGGATATGTAATGCCCTAATAAAAGATGAAGTAATGTTTAATTCTTAAGCTGGAACGAATTAACTATAGTTATAAAACTTCATACTTTCTCCTTCTCAGCTTATGCTACAGAATAACAAGGCAAAATTTCTTTCCCAGTGAGCAAATGACTTCGCCACACTATTTGTTAATAAGAACCAAAATTCCCCAGGGAAATTTTACAGTTCTGTAGTTCCATGGCTAGCTGGCCAAATATCCTTCCATTGATTTACACAGAGCAAACACGTTACTCTTCCCATTCAACTGGATTAGACAACTAAAGACGACACAACAAAATATTGGTTAATCTGTTTTTTACTATTGACTTAACATTGTAATGAAAATCTATTGTGGCGGTGCCATAGCATCACCATAGTTAGTTAAGAATTGCACTTAAGCAGGGATTGAGGCAAAGATTTCAAAAAACTAACTAGTTCTGGAGGCCCAAACTGAGACACCTAAAAAGAGGCCTGATTTTCAGTAAGTGCTGAATATCCATCCTTGGGAAAAACAGCCCCCCTTTAAGAGGTGTCAGGTTAGGCACCCAAATTGCTAGTGACTTTTAGAAAATGTAGGCCTATCTTTTATTCAAACCTGCTCAATATAGATGAATAGTGTATTACAACCGCCTCAAATTTACAGCACCTGCCCTTTGAGTACAGAATGAATTTTCTGAGCATTCACAATTAAATCAGTTAATTAATTTTAGTCGTCATCATTTTTGAAATGGCCCCTTTTAAGAAATGTTTGTGATAAGTGCCTTTTGTTTAATCCTCTAGTAAATCAATTACTATTTTTTTTTCTTTTTTTAAGGTTTGGGTCCTTCTGGGTTGTAACATTATCTGTGTGTTTAGTGTTCATGTAATGTAGTATCCTATACGAATGTAAGGGTAATCTCATTTCTTTTCATAGAAGGAAAAGCTATTCCCTGTTTTAGGTCACTTTCTTAATTGGGATTCTTCTGGTAATGGTTTTTCCAGGAGAAAAGTTACCTTCTTTAGCCTACATTATTGATAGAAGTCTTGCACCAAGACCCTTGCCCCTAAGACTATCTCCAGATGTTTACTACCATGGGCTTCACCTGCCTAGCTGTCTGCATCTCCAACCCAGACTCATAATGAGCCTAAATATATATTGTGAGGTGGGCAGCATGGTGGAAGGATGGCACACTGGAGCTGCAGTGACAGAACAGGTTGCTGGAGGCACTTGGACAAATGGTGAAGAATGAAGATATGGGGGAGGGATAGTCAGAGAGTACAGAAAGGAAAGAAAAAGACATACTCCAAACATCTCAAGTATCTTGCTTGCATGTTGTTTGTCTTGTTTATTTAGACTGTAAGCACTTTGGGAGAGGAACAGTGTCTACCTATAAGTCTGTACAATGCGTAGCACCTTGTGGTTGCTTCTGTACTATGCATAATAAGAAAGCAGAGTCTTGCATTGTGCAGTCTGAGACTTACCAATTCAATGAATACTTGAGTGAGTTTGGTGGTAGGGACTGCAGATTGGTTTCTTAGTTCTTGGTAAAGATAGAACAGATGATGGTGAGGTGGGATGTTTCTGGCTTTGTATATAAAATTGCCTTTATGATTACATTATATTAATTTCTAAATAAATACATCTGAAATGTATTAATTTCTATTTAAGGAATTTTAACGTTTGTTTTAGATGAACTTCCAATTCTCTCAAGGATTCTCTCTCTAACTACAGGCAAAGTAAGGCTATTACTTGGATTGTAAGATCTTTAGAGCAGTGACTGGCTTTTTCGGGGAGTGGGATGGGGATGGTGGTGTATATAGTATTTCTGATCTCTGATTGGACCCTTTAGGTGCTATTTTCATGCAAATACTCTAAATAGTAACAATATCTAACCCAGACCTTTCTTGTTGCAGAGAAGTTTATTTGAATGACTTGGAAGTCCTTGTCTGTTCCAAAACACCAGGGTTGAAGTGCTTTGTGAAAGTCTCCCAGTTAAGATGTAGTTTTTAACTGGTACATTTGTGTGTGGTCTCCCTTAAATTTATGTAATGTGTATGATGCTTTGGTTAGACCAGAGGAATAGGTCTTATTCCTGGCTCTACTAATGACTTGTTTTGTGATCTCAGATGAGTCACTTATCCTCTCTGACTCAGTGTGCACATCTGTAAAATGGACATAATACTTACTAGGTCACAGGGCTGCTGTTGATAACTATTATATAGCAATTAAATCTCATTGGCTGAAAGGCACTATAGAAATGCCAAGTATTATAAGACAATAACCAGTATTCCTTTATCTGTAAAAGGCTATGGTCCAAATCCTCAGCCAGTATAATAGGCCTAGCTCCATAGAATTCAGTTGGAGCTAGGATGATTTACATAAGCTGAGGATTTTGGGGACATTTGAATTGGCCAATTTTAAATCCAAAGTTCCTGAGATATCAGGAGTGTTTTGATTCTGGAATTTTGGTTTGGGTCTATCCCTGTTTCTAAAAAAAAAATAGATGCTGCCATTACCCCCCGTCCTCCCAAACCCAGCAGGTGTATTTTTTAAACATGGTAGGCCAGATTTACCCTGGTGTAAGTCCACAAACTAGTAACCCCAAGTATGGTTTTGACCTAATATCTTACTGGGGCAGTGGTGATGGTGGGAAGACATGAGCACTTTATTCGTATAAAGTATAAGAGGAAGGGTAAGCTGGTTTGCACCGCTTAAAATCTATGCTTTTAGAGCCCCAAGGGGTCTCAAATGCAGATAATAAATATTCTATTCCATATATAAATAAGAATGAAAAGGTCTTTAAAATGGTGAGACATTCTGTTGTTCTGGTTCATAGCCCAGCAGAACAAATGACTGTTTTTTCTGCAAATATTCATTTATTATTTACAGGCTATTTGCTTAAGAAAATCATGAGCAGACTGCACATTCTTGATGGGTTATAAGTAAGTAATCATTTTATTTTGTCTAGCGTCTCGCATATATCCTCAAATACTTGAAATAGTAGGAGAGAAATTAATGAGATCTAGGGAAGGAAGAGAACTTAAATTACCGTATTTCCCTGAATCTCCTGGATATCATCAGGCAAATCTACTATGTAACTTTGTTCAAGGAAAACAATATTTTGTGTTTTCATTTTAAAAAAAGTTAAGTCAAAAACATTTAAACAACCCAAACACACTTGTTTTATTTCTCAAGGGTTCTTTTACTCACAAGATAGACACAATAAAAGATAGTCATGTTGATTGTTTTTTTCAATAGCTCTCACACATTTGCTTCATTTCACTACTTGTTTCCCAGGGTATGAAACATGAGAACCGTTCCCAGAGAGGGTTCAGTTCCTGTTTGGCCATCATTTTATTAATATTTATGTACACAGATACGACGACATGCAAAACAATAGATCATCACACAAGTCTTTAACACAGAGAGACATTCATGCTGCTAGAGCATTGTTCTCTGCATTGCAGGAAATGATTCCTAACCTTTCTTTGCAGTTAGCTAGGAAGAAATGATAAAGGCTACCAATCTTCATGCTTCAGGTTGATCAGCAGGTGGAGTCAGAAAGAATTGGCTAGGTTAATTATGTGAGGGATGTATGTGGTAGCGGAGGGTTCTTGCTTTCACAAGATCTAGCATTAGTGATTGTGAGAAACATAATTCCTGGTTAGATGGATAATAGACCTGTTCTAGTTTTCTGGGTGAGTATATTCCCTTCTCCTTAACACCTCTGTATACTAAAAACAGTGTTCTCTGCACAGTGGGCATTGTTGTTCATTTTCTAGTTAAGTCAAACCAGAGGAAGGCTCTGTTGTAATGGTGCTGGACCAAATTCATCTCTGGTTTCCACCCACTGAAGTCAATGTAGGTCTACCAGGGATGAATTCGGCCCAACTTGCATTAAAGAGAGAATTTGGAGCTGGTTTTCGATAGGATGATATGCTCAGCTTTGATATAGAAGTTAACCCTGTCTTTGGTCTCTGCAGAAGCATTAAACCTCCAGGTAATGATGTGGTTAGGCTTCGCGTAGTAAAGCTCCTTTACTGCCTTCTGCCCTTCTCTATCTCTTGGCCTCTGTACATGGCTCACCATGTTGCATTCTGAGCTCTGGCTCCTCATTATTTTTAAAGAAAAGTTTTGGGGCCCAGCTGAGTCTTTGGTAAACCCTGGTGCCTCTGCTAAATTGCCACATGCTCTGGTATTTGTTGCATACCAAAGGAAGGGAAAATTCAAAGCAGAGTTGGAGATGCCTTACATAGGCTCAACTTCAGGTCATACATGGAAGAGGGTGTGTATGTGCACACGCACTCCCATGGACGTGTGCCAAAAAGGGTGATGGTTTGGGATTTGGGGTGAAGGGGAGGCCTGCCAGTAAGACTCCAGCTGTTGGAAGAGAGCTCTCTACTTCCTGTTGTAGAGGAAGGATCCGAGATTCACCCTAAAGATCCTTCCTGTTGTCAGGGTAGTGGGGAGAAGCACCCTACAGCCTCCCCCTTCAATAAATTCTTGCCAGCAAGTGGGCTACTATATTATTTAGCATCCTATAATGTTGTATACTAGCATCCTCGTTTCCCACAGACACCACCAAGAGTTGAGGGTACCTTGCTGGATCTGCCTCTGAGTGCATTAGAGTTAGCATGACAGGGCTGATCTATTGTTTCAAAAGGTAATTATAAACTTACACTAATGTGTAATGCTTTATCAACACTCCATGGTGATGTGTATTAAGGGTTCTCTTTTTACAAGGCTGTTCACTATATGACTAGATCTAGTACAAGGCAATAGTCCTTAACCTCTAATGTCACTGATAATCTCCCACTTTACAAGACACCCACTGCATTAAAATGAGGCTTGGAAGGATTAGACATTTATCAGTAAATCTTGATTCCACCACACACACACACACACACACACTGTTCCCATCAAAATAGAAATTTATAGATAGGCAAAGAAAGAAAAGTACTGCTTGAAAACTTTGTTAGATGTAAGCATATTTTGTATATTTTGACATGTAATGTTGACAATTTCCGTTTTAACATTTGTAAAGCTTTAATTTTTTTAATCTTACCATATACTGTCGTCATATAATTATCTGACTCCCGTCCCCATAATTTTTCACAACTGTGAAATTTGAACTGATAAAAAAGAACAAAATGCTTAAAACCCATAATTTCCCACAACTATGATGATTTAAAATGGATAAAAATCAAAATATTACTTAAAAGAAACATTGATATTTATTGATTTTTTTTTTTTAAATCAAATTCTGCCAAGCGGTTTAAAATACAAAAAGTTTGACTTTAAAGAACAACTCTTTTGGGAGGAAACACTTTGTTCTTGACTGTAAGATCTACTTCCTCTAATGTTATGAATTATTAAACATGATAATAAACAGTTCAGGCACTATGCATAACGGAGGATGTGATTGTTCTCAGAAAGGGGTTAATATTCAATTGTTGGACTCCTAAAACATCAGTGCATGTTTTAAAGATTTCACTGCATCTCCACACATCATTATCTATCTAATTGATTTTTAAAGCTCTGATTGATTATTTATAAATGACTGCTTTCGGAGACAGTATGGTCGACCATTTCAAACATATGGTAATATCTTAGTCACTGACAGTGTTGGATTGGGCTCAGTTATGGGAGCTATACAGCTAAAACTTGGGTTGATCTTTAATATTGACATTACAGTGAAATGTTATAGGGTGGTGTTAGTTGTTTTATCCTTTAAGATGAGTGCGCTGTCAATACCTGTTATTGTAAAGTGCTTTGGAATCTTGAGTTTGAAAAGTGTTATAGAAAATTAGGTTTCGATGGACTATGAAGAAGCTGCATAGTCAATTGGATCAATGTAGGCATGTGTGAAGAAGAACTTCAGGGAAATGAATTGTTTAGGAGATTGCTAGCAGGATATAGTCTTTCATCTCTTGGTCAACAATTCAAATCACCAGTAACTGCACACTGTACCATAGTAACTCTAGCTCAGGAACCAATCCATGCAACAAACTTCAATGTCAACTCTGCCCATATATCTACACCAGCGACACCATCACAGGACCTAACCAGATCAGCCACACCATCACGGGTTCATTCACCTGCACATCCACCAATGTAATATATGCCATCATATGCCAGCAATGCCCCTTTGCCATGTACATAGGCCAAACCGGACAGTCCCTAAGGAAAAGGATAAATGGACACAAATCAGACATTAGGCATGGCAATATACAAAAACCTGTAGGAGAACACTTCAACCTGCCTGGCCACACGATAGCAGACCTTAAGGTGGCCATCCTGCAGCAAAAAAAAAACTTCAGGATCAGACTTCAAAGAGAAACTGCTGAGCTTCAGTTTAATCTGCAAATTTGACACCAATCAGCTCAGGATAACAAAGACTGTGAATAGCTAGCCAACTACAAAACCAGTTTCTCCTCCCTGATTTTTCACACCTCAACTGCAGAAGTAGGGCCTCATCCTCCCGACGAAATAACCTCGTTATCTCTCTAGCCTGCTTCTTGCTTGCATATTTTACCTGCCCTGAAATATTCCACTACCTGCATCCGATGAAGTGGGTATTCACCACGAAGCTTCAGCTCAATACGTCTGTTGGTCCGTAAGATGCCACAGGACTCTCTGCTGCTTTCTACAGATCCAGACTAACACGGCTACCCCTCTGATAATTCAAATCAAATTCAGGTCAGTGGTGCCCGAAAGCTATAATCTTATATCGAGTTTGTGATGGTGATCCAGTTCAAGTTGAGCAGTGTAAGCTTTACAGAACCCAACCCTACAACAAACCCCCTAACTGGCAATGTCAGAAGAGTCCAAATGTTGAATAGTTATGAAGGCTGAACTCCCCCGGCTTTGTCCCTAGAAGTGATTCCTCCACATCAGGGTTGATGTACACTGGCGGCATAGTCTGGGGAAAGTTTGCACTACAGCTGTATCTGCTTTGTGTATAACCAAAGGACATCATTATCCAGGATAGCCAATCAAGCACTTTTCATGTGAGCCTCAAATTAATTCAAGAAAATGGGTAATAAAAATATGTCCTTGAATTTTTCTGAACCAATCTTCATATTAACCTTAGCTAAAATGTAAATATCCTCTCACCTGAGGCAAAGAAGTTCTAATTACAGAACAAATTTAAAGGGGAAGAAAAGGCACTAACTGAAAGCAGGGAGATACAGGCTCCCTGTCAAGTCCCTGACATTTGTTCTCAATGTCTCTTGGCTTGTGTTTAAATCACCCGATGCAAGCAGGCAGAAATAAAAAGACATTAGGCAATGAGAAAATTATGCGCACCACAAATATGACCTTTCTGTCTGTTGAGTTCATGATCTAGGACACACTTGAGAAACCTATCTGCATTTGGAATGAAAGGAGTCTAGTGTATTTTTTCCGAACAGTTCCACTCCTTGCCCTTCCTCAATAATCTTAATGTGTATGTAATATGTAAATTCTGAGTGTCCTGGCTGCTTTAATTAGCTGCTGTTTATGGGTTCAGTATTTTCACCTCCCTATAATGTCATCAGGTGTCTAATCAACAGTTTGAGAGAATTGTTTATTATTGTACGGTACTTTCAGACTTACATATTTTTCAGTGTGCAGTGCTCTGCCATAAGTTTTAAGGCTAAATTGGGGCTTTATTAGCTACTTTTGCATATGCAGATGGTGAAGGGGCACCACCAGGGCGAGATTTCCAATTAGGCATAGTAGGCACATGCCTAGGGGTGCTGGTGTTCTAGGGATGCCTTATCTCTCTAAAACTGTGCAATATGAAGGTCAGCTGCGGGGGGTGGGGGGGAAGAGGGCACACTGAAGATGTTGTGCCTAGGGTCTTGTCTACATTACCCACTGGATCAACAGGCAGCGATCTATCCAGCGGGGGTCGATGATTGTGTCTAGTCTAGACGCGATAAATCAACCACCGAGCACTCTCCTGTCAACTCCGGTATTCCACCAGGGTGAGAGGTGCAGGCGGAATTGACGGGAGAGCATCAGCCATCGACCTACTGCAGTGAAGACACCGTGGCAAGTATATCTAAGTACATTGACTTCAGCTACGTTATTCATGTAGCTGAAGTTGTGTAACTTAGATCAATTTCCTGCCCAGTGTACATCAGGCCTAGGAGTGCATAAGGTATAAATCCAGCCCTGGGCACCATACTGATGACAGTGGCCAGAGACAGGCAGAATGCATCTGGAGTAGTGCATCAGTTGCAACCAATGCTACAGCCTTTAAAACGATGCAGCATTGCACTCATGGTTGCAGCAGCCATCTAGTGCAGAATGGGGTAGCTTTATAGTTTCCTCACATGTTGGGCTTGGAGATTGCTGGCAAACCTCTGCACAGGTAAACATGAAGTGACAATAGACTCTGTGCCTTCTTTCCGTAGCCCTCTGGCATACCTGTGTAAGAGCAACCAGAACCTTTCCCATGTTGTTGTAGTGGAAGACAGCATGGCCAAGTGAGAAGACACTGGAATGGGAGTCAGGAATACTAGGTTCTGTTCCTGACTCTGCTACTTACCTGCCATGGGACCTCAGCAAATCACTGTGATTTCTGTGACTTAGTTTCCCCATCTATAAAATGGGCTTTGAGATCTATAGAAGAAAAACATTATATATAGTTATGCATTTTATAAATAGGTTTCCAGATTCAGAGCCAGGGTTAGGGTTGACTTGTTCCATTCAAGAGAAAGATAGCTTGAAACTTATTGCTGAATTGCTTAAGTGACATTTGCCTGAAAATGTATAGTGATATCATACACAGTGACTTTCAGGCAACTTCTTTT
Source organism: Chelonoidis abingdonii (assembly GCF_003597395.2). Taxonomy (NCBI): domain Eukaryota; kingdom Metazoa; phylum Chordata; order Testudines; family Testudinidae; genus Chelonoidis; species Chelonoidis abingdonii. The sequence goes on along the minus strand of NC_133775.1, from coordinate 54,085,762 downwards.
TTATGGAAATAGCAACATTTACAGGTTAGTCAAAAGGTTTGAAATCCATTCAAGGGCTTGAGGAGGAGCAGAGTACACCTTTGCAAAACCTCCTGGAAATGAAAAATTGTGAACAAGTGTGAACATTGTGTTTAATGGTCTGGAGGTCTCTTCGCGCTGCAGTGAATCCTTGATTCTCCATTTGTACATCAGATGTGAACCTCTTCCATGTAACCTAATACTGCTGGCCATCCACTGTATTCAATGAAGTAAGAAAACAGGTTGTTCAATGGTGGGAACGTCCATCAACTGTTTATCAGAGCCTGCCCATTGTATCCGTCAAGTGTCTTCTGGGTTGAAGTTGGATTACAGAAGAATTTTTCCAGCCAGCCAAAATGGTCAACGGGGCTTAAGGCAAGTGTGAGGTGGGTGAACTAGGTTGCCATGGAGTGGGAACTTTTGGTTAGCAAGGGCTTTATTGTACTTGCACAACATAGCCATCTCTTGCTGGATGGTTGAAGAAGGGACGTTTGTGAGGACTAGAAGCCTAGGCAGTGGAGCAGACTTCAGGGTGCCAGTTACAAATCTCATAGCTGCATTTAACTATACGTCAATAAGGTCCATCTGCAAGCTTCTTCCCCAGACAGGTGCAGAGCTGTAGAATAAACTAAAGCCAGCATTGCCATTTGTAGTGTTCAAGCATCACAATCCCACCTAGAATCTGCTCGCTTTTGGATGATATTGATGCAATTCTTCATTTTATAGCTCACCTGCTTCAGATGTTGATAGGTAAGGCTGCGATTAAGAGTGACTCCTAGGTAGCAGTTTTAGGATTGTGGATGATTGCTGCAGAAGTTCACATGCAGCTTTCTCTTAGCTTCGAAATTGCTGAGATGGAAGCTGACAACACTGTTTTTGATGAATTGGTTTTGAGCCATCAATACTGAAAATTGCTTTTTCATCCACTTCAGATCAGCATTAAAGGTGTCTTACCAGGTCTGGCTTCAGGCACCAGCAGAGGAAGCACATGCCTGTGGCGGCACATGCTAAGGGGCAGTATTCCGTCCATTTTTTGCTTCAGCAGTTCGGGTGGCAGTCTGAGCGGCTTTTTTTTTTGTTTGTTTTTTTGCTTGGGACAGCAAAAATGGTAGAGCCGGCCCTGTGTCTTGTGCTTCTTTGAGTGTTGTAGCCTGTGTCATTTAGTGCCAGGTTGTTGGCATAAATCAGGGGTAGGCAACCTATGGCACGTGTGCCAAAGGCAGCACCCGAGTTGATTTTTCAGTGGCACTCACACAGCCCGGGTCCTGGCCACCAGTCTAGGGGTCTCTGCATTTTAATTTAATTTTAAATGAAGCTGCTTAAACATTTTAAAAACCTTATTTACTTTACATACAACAATAGTTTAGTTATATATTATAGACTTATAGAAAGAGACCTTTTAAAAATGTTAAAATGTATTACTGGTATGAGAAACCTTAAATTAGAGTGAATAAATGAAGACTTGGCACACCACTTCTGAAAGGTTGCTGACCCCTGGCATAAATGAACTTGTGGCATGCCATTTCAGGCATATCTCTTATATATGTTTAAAAAGCGAGCACTGATCTCGGTGGAAGGCTATTGTGCAGACCCTGCTTTTTGCTAATCTGACTTCTGAAATGGACATGGAATGTTCTATCTGAAAGCATTGACCTAATGAGTCAAATGTTTGGTCACATTGAAGCAGATTGGATAGCTTCAGCAGTTGGTCCTTGTGCCAATGATGGTGTCATAGGCTAAGCTGATAAAAGCTGCAGCCGTTAGCTTCTGCTGGAAGTTTGCCTCAATATGTATAGTCTGTGCAAGCACTTTATCACAACAGTTTCACTCTTCCCTGAAACCTGCCTGTTCCAGGGGAGTTGCAGTCTCCAGGATGGGGGCCAGCTTTGTCAGAATTGTCCGCTCCAATAATTTGTATGTTGTACAGAGGGGAGAGAGAAAGGGCAGTAGCTTTTGGGGTCACAGGGCTCTTTCCAGGTTTTAAAATGGCAATGATCTTTGTTTATTTCCAAGTGGTTGGGCGTTTGCTGGTGGCAATGACTTACATGAAACATGTTGCCATCCTCTTGGCCCAAGATATTTAAGGAAGTCTGGAAGGATGTCATCAATGGCAGCTGCTTTTCCTGCTTTGGTAGCAGAGAGGACAGCGTCAGTCTTGGCTCTTGTGAAGGACTGACAGAGCCTTGACCAAGGGCCACTTCATACTCAGGATTCCTTAAGAGCTGTTCTCACCTGTCTTTTCTTTGGGGCAACTTAAAGCCTTTGAATACATTCATTATTCAACTTCACACCCCGCTTCTGAGGTAGGGAAATATCATTCCTGTCCCATTGTAGAGATAGGAAAACTGAGCACAAAGACTTAAAGTGAGTTGCCTAAGGATCAGTGAGTCTGTGGCAGAGCTGAGACTAGAGCTCTGAATTCTACTCCTTGCTCTATTAAACAACAGTGTTTCCAGTGCACATTTTTCTCTTATCATAAAACTAGTGAACACTTCTGATACTGAAATGGATTTTCACAAGGATCTTCTTAAGGTATTTTCCCTTACCCTGGTTGGAAAGATGCTTGTTCTATTTCATAGATTCAAAGATTCCAAGGCCAGAAGGGATAACTGTGATTGTCTAGTCTGCCCTTTTATACAAAATTGGCCATACAACTTCCCTGAAATAATTCCTGTTTGAACTACAGCACATCTCTTAGATAAATGGAAACAAATCAATCAGCTAAACTACTGAAGTTACAGAAATACATGATGTGTGCTGGCTAACTGGAGTGGAATACCAAGCAATCAACTGTAGCTAATTAGTGTTTGCCTTGGTAACTTGGAGTTGTTTTCTTGGTTTTAGAGGTTTGTTGCGCTCTTTGAAAGAGCAGCAATGTATCCATTCCTAATCAACATGTACCATGAAAAGAACTGCTATGTTGTGTAGTAAGCTTTTGTAATAAGATGAGCTGCGTGGAATGCAGAAGCTTTATGGATTTAGCAGATACTGTGGGTATTAAAGCGATTTTACTGACAAAGCAGAAGATAAAAGATAGATCTGAACGGTATTATTAAAGTTTGAACAATGGGATTGTATACCACTGGATTTAGCATGAAGCAGATGGGTATGAGTCACTTTTTTCAGATCTACTTATTTTTGTGTTACATAAGGGAGATCTTTTGGTAATCTACTGAAAGGTAATATAACAAACTAATTATTCATACGTAATATGTAATCCCAGTGATGCTTATAGATATGTCAGCCAATGCTGGTTTGGGGGTTATTTAATTATTATAGTAAAAATCTTTCAAGGCAGCAACTTTGAATATTTTTTTTTCACAGAAACTTCTTTGGGAATAAAAAATTGTCCTTCTCCCTGTAAACGTGAGTATTACTCAAAATACCCAGCCCTGCACTGCATACTCTCTGCTTAGTGAGGCAAAACTCGCACTAAGGTACAGAATTGGGCCCAAGTGTTTTCTCTCCTTTCAAAAGTGGAAAGTGCCTTGAATTTGTTGATTTAGTGGTAAATCAGAACCAAGGAAGTGGAAAGATATGTGGAGAACAAACAGTAAAAGCTTTTTGCTTTTACTTGTCATTTTGGGGTCAAATCTTGCAGTCTTCACGCAAGTGAAATTCCCAGCCTTCAAAGGGTGGTGCACTGACATTGTGTATGAGTGAACTAGGATATATTTTTCTGAGACTAGCATATACAGTAGATGGGACCTAAGCCATGGGAGTACTCCTTTAGCACAAGTAGAAGAGGTCTGTGGTTTTGGAGTTGGAGGCTCCTATAGGCTCCTACTGTTAGGCTTCTACTCCAACTTTGTGTGTAAGATTCATGTCATTGTGCTTCTTGTTTTGCAACACATTGATTTGTTTAGAAAGGAACTTTAATGAAGTTACACCAGGGACAAATTTAGCCCATGGACTTCATCTGTATTGTTTGTCTGATCAGGCAGAAGTAATTTTTTTCTTTTTTGTTCTCTTTTTTTAAGACACAAGCTTTGCATGCTTCCCACAAGGAAAGAAATGTTGATGGCAATATATTCTGCTCAAAGATGATCCCATTTAGTAACTATGATTTGACTGCTGCATGGGATAGGGCTTATGAGAAACTTCAATGCGGACTTCATATAGGCAGTTATGGTTGCATGATTTTTATTTTGTTGTATGCTTTAAGTGAACAGCACATGTTTTAATGCACATTCTGGTAAACTGACCATCTACAGTGCCACTTTTTACTTGTCTCTGTCTCATTATTGTTTTTTCCCCAGAGGAATAGCCCCTCTCCTCTTACCCCCACCCCTGGACTCCTCGGAATCACTCACAAGCTGCAAGTTCCCCTGGCTGTGGTACAACCCCCAACATGTGTGGGCAGGGAGGAACTATCTCCCAAGTGGGCACATTAGTCTCTGGAGAGATAGGTGAGCTGGAATGCTCTCCCCTCACCTCCTGAGCAGGTAGAGGCCTACCCCTTTGCTCATCATCCCTTTCTCCTCCATGATCTTCCAGCCTGGCTGCAGTGGCAGGACCTGGAGCAGGGGACTCAGCTAGCGAGATGACAGTCAGGTCTTTGGGACCCCCCAGTTAACCTTGTCATGCCCCTGCACCCCAGAGTTTGGAAAGCAGTGCAATAGATGGCCTGTTGATCTGTTGGCTACTTCTGTTTTTTTGTGTTCTTGTGTGATGCCACAGTTTGCAGTGATCACTGAACTCAGAATAGCAGTGCCTGTTGCTCCCAAGTTTTTTGTCAAAGGTAAAACATTCTCATTGTAGTCTTTAATTTCATAATGTTTATACAGAATCTGATATGGTAAATGGCTGTGATATGTATTTTCTACAGGCATCGTGATTTGCATATTTCATAATCCTGAAAAAACACCATTTGCCTCATATCCATCTTTTACAGACTTGTAAAAGTTTTGTAAGTAGAGAAATACAGAGTTGATTTGGAATTAGTGTGCATGCCTTCCTTGCTTTTAAAAGAACACAACATAAATCCAATACAGTCTCTGGCAAGAGCTGAGTAATTGCCTTTTGCAATTATTCTTATTATCATTTTCAGTATGTGCCTTTCAATAACACCTCACAAGTGACTTTCCCCATTAGTCAGGCATGTCATTATATTTATGTAAAAGCAGCAAAGAGTCCTGTGGCACCTTATAGACCAGGGGTCGGTAGCCTTTCAGAAGTGGTGTGCCAAGTCTTCATTTATTCACTCTAATTTAAGGTTTTCCGTGCCGGTAATACATTTTAACATTTTTTAGAAGGTCTCTCTCTATAACTCTATTATATAACTAAACTATTGTTGTATTGTAACATAAACAAGGTTTTCAAAATGTTTAAGAAGCTTCTTTTAAAATTTAAATTAAAATGTTGATCTTACTCCACCAGCCCACTCCAGCTGCTGCTGGGTCTGGGGTTTTGTTCACCTGGGCCAGCAGTGGGCTGAGAAGGGCCTGAGGCTGGGACCTTGGCTGGCAAGGGTCCAGCAGCCAGAACCCCAGACTGGCAGTGGGCTGTGCGGGGCCAGCAGCTGGGACCCCAGACTGGCAGTGGGCTCAGTGGCTCAAGCCACTGCTGCTCAGAGGTTCCATCCACCGGTTCCTGCCAGCCGGGATCCTGGCTGCCAGACCCTCTCAGCTCGCTGCCAGTCTGGGGTCCTGGCCCTGCTCACATACAGTGGGTACCTACCTTCTCCCTGGTTCTGGACATTCTCTTCCTCTCTCTGCACTGAGCTGAGGGTGGAAGTGCACTGAGCACAGGACTGGGGGTGAAGGGTCTGGCCAGGAACTAGAATGAGGGAGGGGGTCAGGGTTGGGGCAGGAGGTTTGAGTGTGGGGTACTTATCTGGGAGCTCCCATCTGGTGCGACGGGTGCAGGTGGGAATGTGGTGGGGGAATGCAAGAGCTCCAATTTGGTGCCCAGGGTGGGGATGTCAGGGGTGCAAGAGTCAGGATGTGGGGGGTTCATGGGGGGGGTCAGGGAGCTGGGTATGCGAGGGAGGTGCAAGAGTCGGGGCAGAGGGCTGGGGGCATGTGAGGGGGGTGCAGATGTTAGGGCAGGGGGGCACTGGGTATGTGTGCGGGTGCCAGAGTCAGGGCTGGGGTTGTGGAGGGGGAGTGAAGGAGTCAAGCAGAGGGATGAGTGTGTGTGGGGGGGTACAGGGCTCAGAGCAGGGGGCTGGGGCATGTGTGGGGCTCAGGGCAGAGGGCTGGGTGTTTGTTTGGGGGGTCAGGGCTCAGAGGAGAGGGCTGGGTGTATGTATGGGGGGGGTCAGGGCAGAGCCCCCCCCACTCCTGTGGCCCCCCAGCCAGCTCACCCACTTGGGGCCCCGTGGCGCACTGCAGGAGCTCAACTAGCGCCACCCGGCGAGAGAGTCCCCTCTGGCTGTGTCTGAAGGAGCAGCTCCGGGCGGTGCATGACCCCGCGGTGTGCGAGCTCCTCGCCCCAGGGCTCTCTGCCCACCACCAATTCCTGCTCGACCACACCTGCTACAGCTGAGTGCCACTGGGCCAGGGGGCTCTCTGCTCCTCCCAACTCTCAAACAGTAGGTACCGATCCACGGCCTCGGCCTCCTCCCCGGGACGCTCAGCAGCCGGCGCTGCTGCCGCCGCCAGCTTCTCCCGCCTCCATCGCTCCCGTGTACTGCCGCCGTGAACCTGCTCCCCCGGCAGGCTGCCGATCCGCCATGGCCAGCTATACCAAGGCGGCCCAGGTGAGTGGGCCCCTCTGCACCCCCGGGCAGGGCTCCTTGCCAGGTGAGGGGACGCGGGAGCCCACAGGCAGGCTGCTGGGTGCGGGCTCTGCCCCTCACTGGCTGTGTGTCCTCGGGACTCCGGTAGGCAGCCCTGCCGTCTTTGGCACCCCTGCCATAGGTTTCCTGTTATAGACTAACAGACATATTGGAGCATGAGCTTTCGTGGGTGAATACCCACTTCGTCAGATGCATGTAGTGGAAATTTCCAGGAGCAGGTGTGTGTATATATATATATAAATATGCAAGCAAGAAGCAGGCTAGAGGTAAGGAGGTTAGTTCAATCAGGGAGGATGAGGCCCTCTTCTAGCAGATGAGGTGTGAAAACCCAGGGAGGAGAAACTGGTTTTGTAGTTGGCAAGCCATTCACAGTCTTTGTTTAATCCTGAGCTGATGGTGTCAAATTTGAAGATGAACTGAAGCTCAGCAGTTTCTCTTTGAAGTCTGGTCCTGAAGTTTTTTTGCTGCAGGTATGCTGCCACCTTAGGTCTTGCTATTTGTGTGTCGAGGGAGGTTGAAGTGTTCTCCTACAGTTTTTATATATCGCCATTCCTAATATCTGATTTGTGTCCATTTATCCTTTTCTGTAGGGACTGCCCGGTTTGGCCGATGTACATAGCAGAGGGCATTGCTGGCATATGATGGCATATATTACATTAGTGGACGTACAGGTGAAATGAACTGGTGATGGTGTGGCTGATCTGGTTAGGTCCTGTGATGGTGTCACTTGTGTACCTATGTGGGCAGAGTTGGCATCGAGGTTTGTTGCATGGATTGGTTCCTGAGCTAGAGTTACTATGGTGCGTGTTGCAGTTACTGGTGAGAATATGCTTCAGGTTGGCAGGTTATCTGTGGGCGAGGACTGGCCTGCCACCGAAGGCCTGTGAAAGTGAGGGATCATTGTCCAGGATGGGTTGTAGATCCCTGATGATGCATTGGAGAGGTTTTAGCTGGGGACTGTACGTGATGGCCAGTGGAGTTTGGTTGGTTTCTTTCTTGGTTTGTCTTGTAGTAGGAGGTTCTGGGTACACGTCTGGCCTGTTGATCTTTTTCCTTATTTCCTGTGGGCTGTGGTATTGTAGTTTTGAGAATGCTTGGTGAAGATTTTGTAGGTGTTGGTCTCTGTCTGAGGGGTTGGAGCAGATGCAGTTGTACCTCAGTGCTTAGCTGTAGACAATGGATCGTGTGGTGTGCCTGGGATGGAAGCTGGAGGCATGAAGGTAGGCATGGAAGATTGTGAATTTCAATTCCGGATTTTTTAAGTGAATTTAATCCTTGTGAAAGGTACAGGATTGACAGCACAGGAGACAGTTGTCCGCTTATCCTACAGTACAATAAGCAGAAGTGCATATTTCCCCACTCTACCTTGTCCTACTGTGCTTCAGACTAGATTGGGAGGAATCATTTCTAGGGGTGAGAGTTAGTTCAATAAAAATGTAATATTTCCAACTCCAAGTGTTCAAAAATCATGAGTCGGGGCCCTCCAAAATCACACAATTTGTTTTAAAATTATTTTTAAAAATAATACACTTTGGGTGTCTTTAGCCTTCTGTTTTTTGACCCAGTTGGGTGCACTCATTTTTGTGACAGTCAGCAGCGACCCCCTAACAGCTAGTAGCCTTATAATAGCTGGCAACCATTAGGAGAAATTGGACACCTCACGGACACAGTAGGCTGAACTTTTGAACTGTCTTCCCTTATTGCTCTTGAGGCAGTTGAAACTGGTCCTAAGCCGTTTTTTGCTGAGCAGATTGCAGAAGTGCAGGGTTTGCTAACCACCAATCAAATGCTAACACGACCAAAGCCTGTGTGTGAGTGAGTATTAAAGATTCTTGGTTTTTGTATGGAGTAGAGTTTTTTTTTTTTTTTGTACCAAGGTACAGAACTCTCCTTTCTTCTGCAGAATAAAGCAACCTTTCCTTATCCCTGTCTGGCTGTCATTGGCTCTCAACTAGCCAGACCCGACATTTTGGTAACATTTTCAAGCTTTTCTCATAACTCTGAAAGGGTAGAAACTTTTTATTTTTTTAAATGAAAGTGTTGATTCTTACATGAACAGCTGGTTCCAAGAGCGGGGACTTGAAGAAAAACACCAAATATCATGAGACTTGTGACTAAAATAGTGTAAGATGGCACCACTATAAATGCTTGGTCTGAGACTGCCAGGGGTGTGAATTAATGCCAGATAGTGGTAGTTTCTGACCATGGTGAACTATATTCCACTTTTCAAGGAGTGCTTTGTAAAACAGAGATGTTCTCTATAAAGGTGAATATTTTAAGTAGAATAAATAAAAATTCTTGTTGTGCAAATAGTTCCTTCTATAAAGCTCTGTACATACAACTGCTAATAGCCACAGAGACCACTGAACATTGGATGAGATTAACTTTTAGTCACTACCATCCTGCGTATGATCAAACAAAGATATCTAGCCCTTTACTAATCCTCTGAAGCTGTTCAGTTCCACTTCCTTAAAATTCTTAAGCCTAATGTTTGGTCTCGGATATATTAATTACTAATTTCTGCTTATTTTACAGGCTTCTTTGATCCTACAGTATATTAACTCTTGTTAAAAATATAATACAACTGACACAATAATCCTATCTACGTATATATAGGGACAAAAAAGTCTAAAAGGAGTTCTACAAAAAGTTGTCAATTCTGCTTTTCATGTGTTGATCTTACACTCTAAGCAAAGAAAATGTCAAGTCAAATATGTAGGCAAAAAAGATCAACACAATTAATTCAGAGTGCAGATCAACTTCTTCTGGTTCTTAAACTAAATTCTAGAAAGACACTCTGAAGCACTAATGCTAACTATTAACAAATCTTGAAAAACTGGAGTGACTCCAGAGGATTGGAAAACTGCCAGTATAATTCCAATATTTAAAAAAGGTAAAAAGGATGACCAGCTATAACCTAGTTAGCCTGGTGTCGATTCTGAGCAAAACAGCAGAATTTGGGATTATATTAATAAAGAATAGAGGTTAAGGATATATTTAATGCCAGTTATTATCTTTTTATTGAAAACAGGCCTTGTCAAACAAATCTGATTTTCCCCCCCCCCAAAATTACATGTCTGGTTGTTAAAGGTAACTGTACTGATATGATATGTTCTTGAATTTCTACAAGGGATTTGACTTAGCACCATGTGAAACTTGATTTAAAAACTTGCATTATATGGAACTAACAGGGCATGCATTAGATGGATTATAAATATAATTGACAGATCTCAAAATGTAGTTGTGAAAGGGGAGACCATCAATGAGCAATGCTATTTCTAGCGGGATCCATAAGGCTTGGTTCTCGATCCAACGTTGTTCAATATTTTTATAAATAGTCTATTTAGATGATGATATAAAATCTTTGCTGGCACAGCTTGCAGATGACACAAAGATTAGCTGGGTAGTAAATAATGAAGAGAACAGGTTACTGTTACGAAGTGACCTGAATTGCTTTGTTATATGGCCAGACTCCAACAAAATGTATTTTGGTACAGCCAAATAGCTGGGTTCACAGAATTCAGGCAATATATGCAGGATGGGTGACTCTTGAACACCAGTGACTCAGCAAAGGACTTAGGGTCATCAAAGATAATTGCCTGAACAAGAGTTTTCGGTGCAGTGCTGTGGCAAAAAGGGCTAATGCAATCTTTGGATGTATACAAGGGAGAATATTAAAAAGAAATAGGAAAGTGATCTTGCCTCTGTATGCACCATTGGTAAAACCACTATTAGAATACAGTGTCCAGTTCTTGTGTGCATACTTCAGGAAGTATGTAGAAATACTGAAGAGAGTTCAAATGTTGGCCACTAAATTATCCAGGTGCTGGAAACAAGCCTCATGGGGTGTGGCTTGAAGAGCTCAACCTTGTTCAGCTTATCAAAGAGAAGGTTGAGAAACAACTTTACCACTGTGTATACAGAGGCCTCTCCAGGCATAGGCAAACTAGGCAGCTGCCTAGCGTGGTAGAATTCTGAAGTAAGTTTGCCAAGTGTCCAGTTTTTGACCGGAAGGCCCAGTTGCAAAGGGAACATTGTGGCTCCTGTCAGCACTGCTGACTGGGCCCAGTTGGCGGTGCTGTGGGTCTAAGGCAGACTAGTCCCTACTTGTCCTGGCACTGCACTGTGCCCTGGAAGCTGGCAGCTGGTTCAGCTCCGAGGTGGGGGGGCTAGGAGGCTCTGTGCGCTGCTCTCACCCACAGACACTGTTCCCCCAGCTTCCATTGGCCGCGATTCCAAGTCAATGGGACTGTGGAGCCAGTGCTCAGGACAGGGACAGTGTGCAGAGCCTTCTGTCCCTCCCAACTCAGAGCTGGACCAGCTGCCCACTTCCGGGGCACAGCGCAGAGCTAGGACAGGCAGGGAGCCTGCCTTAGCACCGCTGCATTGCTAACCGGGACCCACTCAAGGTAAGCCTGCACCCCAACCCCAAGTCTCAACCTCTGTCCAGCCCTGAGCCCCCCCAGACCCAGTACCCCCTCCTGCACCCCAAACTCCTCATCCCTGGGCCCACCCCAGAGCCTGCACCCCCAGCCAAAGCCCTCACCCTCCCGCCCCAGCCCAGAGCCCTCTCCCACACCCTGAACCCCTCATCCCTGGCACCAGCCTGGAGCCTGTACTCCCTCCTGCACTCTGACCCCCTACCTCAACCCGCAGCCCCCTTCTGCATACCAAATCCCTTGGCCCCAGCCTAGAACCCCCTCCTGCATCCCAAACCCCTCATCCCCCAGCCTCACCCCAGAGCTCACAACTCCAGCTGGAGTCCTCACCCCCCCGCACCCCAACTCTTTGCCTCAGCCTGGAACCTCCTCCCACAGCCTGAACCCCTCATTTCTGGCCGCACCGTCAGTTAGAGCCCTCACTCCCTCCCGCACTGCAGCCCCCTGCCCCAGAGCAGTGAAAGTGAGTGAGGGTGTGGGAGAGTGAGCCACTGAGGGAGGGGGAATGTAGTGAGCAGAGGCAGGGAAGGGGCAGAGCTAGGGAGTTTGGTTTTGTGTGATTAGAATGTTGGCAATGCTATTCTGAATGCAGGAGATTACAGAACCTCCGCTGGTTCCTTCCATGGGTAGCAGTGGGGGGGCGAAGCTGGTGGGGCTGCCAGCCGGGATTCTGAGAAGCAGGAAGCAACCCCTTGCTGGGCTTCCTGTGAAGTGCTCCCGGCCCCTCCCCAGGGGCTCTAGAAGCAGAAAATGGTCTCTAGATAGGCTGCTGGGGGTGTGCCAGATTGCAGCTGGGATTCACGTACTGAGCGTTGCTGCGGTTTTGGCCACAAGCAGAGCAATTTGCATTTTTCGTGTGGGCCCCAAGCCCACACCTGCTGCTCAGCAACTGGCCCTTGTGGGCTCTGTTGGCTAGACCTCACTGTGGTTATTCCTTGCTATGGAGTCTGACAGCAAGAAGCTAAACCGGAAAAGTGAGGAGGGTGTTGGGAGCCAGGCGGGGTTGCAGGCTGAAATGAGACAAGGGTGCCTAAGTCCCATTATGGTTGAGCTGAGTGGTTCCAGGGAAAGATTGCAGGGGGTCCCTGGTCTCAGGGAAATGGAGAATGAGGAGGCATTGTGGGGGGCAGATAGGGAGTGGGTCCCAGGTTCCAGGGGGTGGAGGAGGCTGCGGAAGGATTGCAGGGGTCGATGGGGATTGAGTCCCTCCCACAAACTTATAAGAAGTTTTGCTGTGGGAGCAGTTTGGCTTGAGCAGTCTCTGGGGGGTATAAATAATTACATATTAGTAATACGTTAGTATGATCAAGGGCTTTTCAGTCTTGCTGACAAATGCATAGCAAGATCCAATGGCTGGAAATTGAAGTAAGACAAAGTCAATTTTGAAATAAGATGCCATTTCATAGTGGTGAGGGGCAACACACTTTAGAACAGTTTATCCAGGGATTAGTGGACTCCCCCTTGGCTTGGAGTCTTTAAAGTGAGATTAGATATTTGTAAAAGACAGCTTCTGGGAGAAGTTCTGTGGCTTGTGGAGGGTTGCTTCTGGCCTTAAAGTCCGTATCTGTGAATCTACAAATTTCAATCCATTCCCTTTTGTGATGAAGTGGGAATGTTCTTGATGTGTTCTTTGAATGCTGAGTGGGGAGTATTGACCTGGGAAGGTTGCAGGGGAGTTTTGCTGGGACTGTCTGCATTGGGGAAGGGAGGATACCTGAGCATATAACATGAGAACCCTGGGGTGGTGGGGTTGAAGGCCAGGTGACATCTCTGCCCAGGAAACTGGACAAAGGGTGGGGGAGGAGCCGGGGGGAGGATGAGTGAGACAGCTGGAGGGAGTTTCAGTTTGGAGCTGGCTGGGAAATGGAGAGGGGTGCCCTGATGGGGCTTGGGTTTCCTAACGGGGCTGTGGCCTCCCTGGGGCCCCCAGATGGACCTAACTAAAGGGGATCCTGTTGTCTGTACCGGCAAGGCCTGTTTTGGACTGTGTTCCTGTCGTCTAAATAAACTTTCTGTTTTACTGGCTGGCTGAGAGTCATGGTGAATCGCAGGAAGCCGGGGGTGCAGGGCTTTGTCTCCCCCACACTCCATGACACCTTTGTTCATGTGTGTGCTGTCTTGTGACTAGGTACAGTGTTCCCAGGTTTTTTACTCTGTGTTTCTGCTGACTTGGTCTTCTTGTGATTGACTTTTACCTTTTTAGTTTCACCTCTTTCAGGCTACACCAGGGTTTTCACCCAATAATCCCAGGATCTCACACCAGGTTGATGACCCTAGTCCAGGCCTAACACTCTTTCTGGTCCCTTGTGTCTGGGGTTTTCCTGATGAGGTTGTAAGGGAACCCATTCCTTCCCTCTACCCAGAGACCCTTGTAGCAAATGGTTAAGGTCTGTCTGGTCAGACCTCTTAATTTTGCTGCTTCTCCACCTTCTCTTCACGGGGGACTCATATTCTCAGTGGGGTTCAGCTCCTACTTCCAGTTTTTAAGGCAACAAAGGAAAGGAAGCTAACAAAAATAAAGAGCAGCATCAACTGCTCACAGGCAATTGAAAATAACTTGTCTCTTTGCTGTGCTCCTTTCTGGGTCCTGCGGGTAAGAATTCTATCCCTCTCCCCAGGCTGGGCCAATGTGAACTGAGTTTCTCTATTTTTAAGGCATCTTCTCCAAGACTGGTGTGCCTTGCAGGTATGGTGGGATGGGGCTGTCTGTTCCCAAAGCAATATTTTAGCCCTTTCTTGACTGGTCTTGAGTTTGTATGTCCTGTCACAGTGGGCTGTGGAGAGAACAGAAACCTCTGTGTTGTCCTCAGCGTTGTCATAACTCTTGCAGCTCTACATTAAGACAAGGATGATAATTAAATCTCATACTTCAGGCCTTCAGCTGGTCACCTGCAGCAGCCAGGAAGGAATTGTGTCCCGGATGCACAATTGGCCAGATATATTCTGGGATTTATTTATTTTTTCACCTTTCTTGGAAGCATCAGGATGGCCACAGCTGGAGACAAGGCACTGGATGAGGTGGACCGGTGCTGTAAGCTAGTGCAGAGAATCCTCTTTCTCAGGTGCTTGATTGGTGTGTTTTGCTCCAGTGGTTAGATTCAGACTGATTATAGGAGCTGAATTCTATAATGTACTGTGAGAATTAATAATGTACTATGAGAATTAATGTATGATTTGATTTCATCCTGTCAGCCACCCTTTTTGAATAGCAGAAAGGAATGACAGACTAGAACAATCCTTCTGACTGATTATGGTCACCTTTTGTCTACTATGGTTTCCTATATGTATCACAAATTAGGCACTCTAGTTAAATATACATTTCTTTGTTTTAAGGTTTAGTAAGTAAAAGACAGGATTCTCTATTGTGTCTATGTTAAATAGATTAGAGAAACACTGAAGGCAGGGTTTAATTTGCAATGCTTTTTTGCTCGATATAAAATACTACTGTTTGTATTCTCAATCTGTTTGTGTGAATGAGGATGTATGCATCAGGAAAAGATAAGGTGTAAAGGCCATTGTTATAGCCAGAGTCAAGGAAGAAAAAGTAAAAAGACTTAAAGGACATCAAAGAATCATCAACGCACATCCATAATGGAGGGCAGACTGATGACCATGAGGTAAAGGCTGGCACCCCTGAGGACAATTGATTAAATCAAAACAAGGACAGGATAACCGTCTCGGAGGTATATTGGAATGTTTTCACCAATTAAGAAGTAATCGATCACAAACTGACACAGCAAAATCCATAGACTTCAACAAAAGGAAAAACCTATAAGAACCAGGGGTGCTTGGTCATGGAACTTGGGTACGTCTTGCCACACTGAAGGAGCATCGGATCGCGACCGACAAGAGCCCAGCTCCCATTCGTGCTCAGTCTAACTGGCCATTAGATTGAATCGAGCTACAACAGACTGGTAACTATAAACATCACTGGCAGGCCTGCGAGTGTGTGTGTGTGTATGTGTGTTTGTGTGTGACTGAAAAGCATATGCTAACTGTTGTATTCTCAATAAATGCTGTGTATTTACCTTCCTCTATAAAGATCCCGTGTACTTTGTATGAGCATAACATAATCACCAGACTTGGGGTTGGGAAGGATCTTCCCCTCTTGTCAGGTTGACAGGGACCTTTTTTTGTCATCCTCTACAGCATGAGGCATGGATCACCATATAGAATCATCAAGTCATCTCTCACCTAATCAGTTCCCTGCAATTGCAGTGGCCTTGGAATTGGTTGGCAACTCATTCTTTTCTGTTCCCTGCCTATGGCACCCAGCTCAGGCTCCTGAGGTATGAAATGCTGTAATATAATCAAAGTTTGTAGGCTCAATATTGGGGTGAAATTTAATGGCCTGTGATATACAGGAGGTCAAGCTAGAAAATGATTAAATGTCCTGTTTGGCCTTAAACTCCTTTAAACTTCTTTAAACAGTGCTTATGGATGAACCAGAATTTGAAGGACTCCATCTTTGGCCATCCTACACCCTACCACCTCCTAATCAGGTCTTGTGTCAAGCAATTTGGGTAAATCCAAGAATTGTTCAGTCTTAAAGTTGATTCCTCTGGATCAAGATTTAGACATATTAACAGAGCAATGCTGGGAATTTTGCACTTCTGCTGGTGGCGTATGTATTTTGTAGTTAAATAGAGGCTGCCAATCCACCAGCTTCCATAAACAGTAAGTTCATACCATTATTCTGTATACATGACTTGGCTTGTTCTGTTCCCTTTTGAGAAGAAAGGAACTGGAATGATTTAACAGAGCAGTTAACATTCAAAAGAAAACCTCTTGTGTTGTAAACTTTGCTTTCATATTTTGCAGTTCCGGTGTCGTACTTTTAAGCTTCCTCAATAGTGGATAATCAAGATTTTGTGTAACATTGCCATTACGCTTACTGACTTTGTAAAACATGGAAAACAAATCTCATAGAGATATTACGATCTTCATTCCCTTCATAAATCTCTCTTCCAGCCTAAAGTATCTTGATGCTTAATTTATTATAAAATACCCACATCATAGTGTCCAGAGGAGGAAGCAAAAAGGGGTGGGGAAAGAGAAATGAGATTTTGCTGAGATGTGGGACCAGACTCTCCTGGTATAGAGTTCTGTATGATCTCTTAATTCAGAAACAGGAATGGCATTAATAACCATATTTTCGATGAAGGACTTGACAAATGTTAACTCACTACTTCTTCAAAGACTCCATGAGGTAGCTAAATACAGTATCCCTCCATTTTAAAGATGGAGAAACTGAGGTATGGAAGTGTAAATCACTTGCTCTAGTCCCCAGATGCAGTTAGTCTCAGAGCCAGAATTAGGAATCGGGAGTTTCTGGCCTTTAGTCCTGCATTCAGACCACATTGTGGAAAAGAGCAGAAACAAATTTCCCATTCTGCAGGTGGTTTTCAATCCCTTTCTAAAGCAGAGAGAGTAGCAGTGAGAGCTTATAACATGCTTTGAAAACATATCCGGATATATCAAGTTATTCTTTAAAAACAAAAGTCAGCATGAGCAAGCCTCAGATTAAGCATCTTTATCAGAAGGAAGCATATACACCTGATCCAAGCAATACAAATATACTGTAAAGCAGAAATAAAATCAAATGGGCATTGTAGCATGTTTTTTACCAGTATGATGATGATCTGTAGTGGTCAGATTTCAAAGGACATTTTTGTACATGTAGTTGGCAGGAAAGTGCACAATTAGTATACCAGACATGATTGTAATTTGGAAAAACAGCATCTGATACAGATTTGCACTGTGTTCACCTCTAAAGCTAGCATTATAACAAAAGTTATTTGTAGGTCTGCATGTTATCTAAATGCTAACAATCCTAACATTTGATAAACAGGTTTGCATGTTGATAGCATCCATTTTTTTTCTTTTTTTTAAAACTAATATGTGATGTAGATCTCCACCTTGTGGTTGGTAGTGTTAAGGGTGCTTAAATTCTAAAGAGTGTACACTTTTTGCCCCCTAAGCTTGCATCTCTTGCTAGTTATTAGTATAGAGATTATTTCTTTATGATGCACATTTTTCAGCTAGAAGTGTGTATTATTTTGACACATGTTCTCGCTAAGAATTTTTTTCCAAACCTACAGAACCATATAGCAATGTGAAAAATACTATAAAATGCCATCTTTCCTTGAAGAGTCAATCTTAGGGACTTTTCATCAGTTCTGTTGCACGTTGGGACTCATAGGACTTGCTTAAATGACAAAAATACATTTTTACTAGTATTTATCCTGCAGAGCCAATGCAGCTAAAAGGAAATTCTAGCTTGTGTGTCATTAGCAAAATTGTTTACTGAATTCTAGTTACAGGCCCAATCTAGTTACACATCTACAAATCACCTTAAGGCAATGGGAACTGAAGGCATAATTTGGCCTACAGAAACTTCATTGCTGGGATGATGTGCAATAAGGAAAGATCTCAGCTTGATTTTCAGGTTCCAAGTGGAGTTTTCAGGACTGGCTACTGGAAATACCATCTTGTTGAAAACAGACTTGAAAGTCACTGAAAAATAAAAACATGGAACTCATAATGCCATTGGAATAGATTTTTTTCAGGGCAGAGATACAGTTCCAGAGAACTGGTGAAAATTTCATTTAAAAGTGAGGGCTTGTTCACACACACAGCGTTACCAAAATAATTCAGTCTGAGTTCACATCACTTGTTTTGGGGCAGGGCTGTGTGTATGGATGCTGTAATTGAGTCATCCCTTGCCCCCTCCGCCCCGACTTGCACTGAAATAACAAAGGGTGGAAATTTAAAACGGATTTAGTTGTTTTGGTAACAGTTTGCGTGCAGACAAGCCCTATGAGGCAGCTGGGGAAAGTGGATAGTTCAGAGGAATGCAAAGGGTACTCCTGGGGGGATTCTGTGCTTCTGCGCGCACAAAGAATTCATGTGCCAGTCTGCTGGAAAGATGCTGCAGTTACTCATTTTCCACACCAGGGGATGCTGTGGTGCGAGAAGAGAGAGCAGCTGCTCCTGAGCGTGAGCAGGCCAGGCTACAGATGGGGAAGAGAAACAAGCTGACTTCTTCACAGAGCCCTGTCCAAAGGGCAAGGTTAGGAGGCACAGGATATGGGGGGACAGACAGCATGGGGCACATGAGGCTGCTGGGGTGTATGTTACAGTTTGGGATTCAGAAGGGCTAGTGGAGTGACAGATTGGGGCAGGGGCTGAATGGGAGTTGGGGTGCAGGGCCACATGAGGACAGAGGAGGGGTGGTTGAGTTGGGGGTGCAGGGACTCATGGGAATGGCTGAGTGGGGTTGCAGGGCCATGTGGGGGGATGGGGGGTGCAGGGGGGAGGAGGAGGGGGGGTTGAGTGGGGATGCAAGGACATATGGAGAGGGAAGGTGGAGGAATACATGGGAGAGGGGTGGATGTGCCTGACTGAATGAGAGAGGTTAAGGATCAGCCAGGGTCTGCATGGTGGAGGCTCCCTAACGATCCCCCCATGCCCCCCCCCCAAACAACCTGTTCTATACTTCTCCCATCCACACCCAACAGTCCTTCAAGTTCACACCCAGGTACCTCCCAGCAATTACTTCCCACTCCCTCAGTCCTCTGTTACCCTGACTCTCCCAAGCCTTCGCACTGTTTCTAAGGTGTGCAGAATAAATTCTGTATTGTCTGTATAAATCAGCATCTGTACCAAATGACTGGAGGATACCTAATATGATGCCAATTTTTAAAAAGGCTCAAGGGTGACCCTAGCAACTACAGGCTAGTAAGGCCTCACTTCAGTACTGGGCAAATTGGTTGAAACTATCGTAAAGAACAAAATTGTCAACACATGGATGAACATAATTTGCTGGGAAATACTCAACAGGTTTTGTTTAAGGGAACTCATGCCTCACCAATCTACTAGAATTCTTTGAGGGGGTCAACAAGCATGTGGACAAAGTGGATTTAGTGTATTTAGATTTTCAGAAAGTCTTTGACAAGGTCCCTCACCAAAGCTCTTAAGCAAAAAAAGCATTATGGGATAAGAGGAAGTTCTCTCATGATTGGTTACTGGTTAGAAGAAGGAAAGAAAGGGTAGGATTAAATGGTCAGTTTTCAGAATGGAGAGAGGTATAGTTGTGTCCCCAGAATCTGTACTGGCCTATCCTATTAACATATTCATAAATGATGTGGAAAAAGGGGTAAACAGCGAGATGCAAAATTACGGATGATACAAAACTACTCAAAATAGTTAAGTCCCAGGCAGACTGTGAAGAGCTACAAAAGGATCTCACAAAACAGGTGACGCAACAAAATGTCAGATGAAATTCGATGTTGACAAATGCAAACTAATGCACATTGAAAAACATAATCCTAAACTATACATATACAATGATGGGGTCTAAATTTAGGTTACCACTCAAGAAAGAGATCTTGGGTGTCATTGTGGATAGTCTCTTGAAATCATCCACTCATGTACAGCGGAGTCAAAAAAGTAAACAGAAAGTTGGGAATCATCAAGAAAGGGATAGAGCATGGTCCCCAACGCGGTGCCCGCGGGGCTATGGCGCTCACGGGGCACCTTAATGCACCCATGTCCTGGTCCCTGGGAGGCACTGCTGAAATGCCGCCGAATTTCAGAGGCATTTCGAGGGACGCCTCTCGAGATGACGATTGTGCCAACAAGTGATGTCACGAGAGTGTCGCCCAAATTTTGCGGGACACCTCTCGATGATGCCGCTTGCTGTCGACAAGCGACGTCGTCAAGAGGCGTCACCTCCCCGAATTTCGGTGGGGACGCCTCTCGATGACATCGCTTGTCGACGGCAAGCGGTGTCACGAGAGGCGTCGTCACCGCAATTTGGCAGCATTTCGGCAGGTGCTCCACCGCCGCATGGTGCTCATCTGGCACCCGCCAGACAAAAAGTTTGTGTAACGGGAATGGTCCCCTAGTTGTGGGGAACTTTCCTGGCTTCTGCACTAGCTCGGTGAAGTGGGCTAGTGAAAGGATTGAGTCCTCACTCCCACTTCCTTTACCCAGAGGCCTCCCTTCCTTGAGGACTTCCCTTCACTCTCCTGTCTGGCAGAGTCCTCGTAACCCCAACAAGGCTGGCCCAGGATTCGGGGGGGCTTAACCCCCAACCCTGTTTGGTCACCCAGGACAGGCTAGGGGTTGTCCTCACTCTAGGGTACTCTCTTTGCACTGCGCGCCTCCCTGACCCACTGATCACATCGTACAATTTAAAGTAAATACAAATTATTTAATTAACAATTAACTTTAAAAAGAAAGGAAAAATGGGAAAGGTTAAAGGAAAACACATCACCCTGCCTGTGGCAGGGACCTCACAAACAGTGTCTCTGGACATCAGGGCACTTCACAGTCTATCCTGTAGGTCCCAGGCCTCCTTCTCAGGCCCGGCTGTGCTGCAGGGACGCTGCGGGTCAGACAGTTGCTCTGGTGGTGGCCACTACTCTCAGCTCTGGGTGGCAGGACCTTCCCCCAGTGTCACCCTGCTCTGTCAGGGTTATGATCCCCTCCCAGATGTCACAACGCTTTCAGTATAGTCTGGCCTGCAGAGCTTTGGCTGAGGCCTCTCTCTGTGGGGCCCACTGCCCAGGGTCCCCCTCGCTCCCCAGCTGCTCACTGCACCCAGCTCTGGACTGCTTCCAGCCCCAGCTCAACTGCCTCAGCACGGGGCGTGCTGGCTGCGCTCGCTCAGCCCTGGGCTGCTGTCCTGGCCTCTCTGGCGCCAGTTCTACCGGGCGGTCCAGAGCAGCCGAGAGAGGGCAGCCTGCCGCGCTGCCCGCAAGGAGCGAGGGTCGCTCTGAGGCTTCCTGCAGCCTACTACGTCGCAGTTCTACCTCACACAGGACGGGCGTCACTTCAGACTGCACTGATCACACGAGCCTGGAAGCTGCCTTGCTCACTGGCGCACACCCTCTGGCTCTGGTTGCTGCAGCTCTCCTCCCAGGGCAGGTCTGCCCTCTCTGGGGCTGTGCTCTGGCTTTTTGGGCTGCAGCTCTGCTCCCAGCACCTTAGCTTGGGCCCCTACTCTCACCTTAGCTTGGCCCTACTCTGTCTGACCCAGGCAATTTCAGCTCACACGGAGGACGAGACCCACCCTGGCCTTCTGTCTCTTTGATTAGACTGCCTGCCCTGTCAATCAGGCTGACCTGGAGAATTGGCCTCTCGCCATTGTTCCTGGGGACTGTCAGTCTCAGGGTCCTGATTTGCCATCGATCCCTCCCCTTTTAGTGCTGGGAGCTAGCAACCAAAACACCCCCACTGAATGTTAGTAAGGGGATAACAGTCCCCTTACATTTGGGGACCACTGGGATAGATAATAAGACAGAACATATCATATTGCCTCTATATAAATCCATGGTATGCCGTAGGGTGACCAGATGCCCTGATTTTATAGGTACAATCCCAATTTTTGGGCCTTTTTCTTATATAGGCTCCTATTACCCCTCTCCCCCCATTCTGATTTTTCACATTTGCTGTCTGGTCACCATAGGTATGCCCACACCTTGAATACTGTGTGCAGATATGGTTGCCCCATCTCAAAAAAGATATATTGGAATTGGAAAAGGTTCAGAAAAGGGCAACAAAAATGATATGGGGTATAGAATGGCTTCCATATGAGAGGAGGTTAACAAGACTGGGACTTTTCAGCTTGCAACAGAGGTGACTAGAGGGATATGATAGAAGTCTATAAAATCCTGAGTGGTATAGAGAAAGTAAATAAGGAAATGTTATTTACTCCTTCTCATAATAGAAGAACAAGAAGTCGCCAAATAAAATTAATAGGCAGCAGGTTTAAAACAAACACAAGAAAGTATTTTTTCACGCAACACACTGTCAACCTCTGGAACTCCAAAAGAGAGCTAGATAGATTCATGGAAGATAAGCTATTGGGCCTATTGGCTATTGGGCAGGAATGGTGTCCCTAGCCTCTGTGTACCAGAAGCTGGGATTGGGTGACAGGGCATGGATCACTTGATAATCACCTGTTCTGTTTATTCCTTTTGGGGCACCTGCCATTGGCCACTGTCAGAGGACAGGATACTGGGCTTGATGGACCTTTGGTCTGACCCAGTATGGCCGTTCTTATGTTCTTATTGTAGTTTAAATGAATTATTACTCAGAGTTCTGCATTAATATGCAGAGTAAGGAATCTTTGTCAAAAAACATTTCCTGAATCTTTTTTTCTTGCCTATATTGTTACAGACATACTTACTGGCTAGTATTTTGAAATAAATTATTAAATGATTGAAACTGGCATGATTATATTGTTATTTTGACAAATAAAATAGGCAGAATTTTGCAGGATTTTAAAATATTGTGCACAGAATTTTTCATTTTTTTTTTGGTGCAGAACTTCTCCAGGAGTAAAAGAGGATACTGTATCCATGTGACCCCTGATGCTGGTGACCAAAGGCTATTATCGTATCCTTGATGTTCAGTCGTCAAGAATGAGCTGGTGATAGTTCTCCTCCTAATGGCAGGACAGATCCTTGGGCAAGCCAGATTTGTGACACTTCTTCTTCCCAAATAAGTAAATGAAGATGCTTACTCACTTATAAGTCCAACCCTTTTTTGGCTCCCTAGTTGGTCACCTCAATCACTCACCATTAATGTTCACCCTGGTTTTTGTTGTTGTTACTTTTTGTTTTTTTAAACCACTGTCACAACTGCCTTTCAGTATAGTACAAAAGACCATCTTCTATTAGGCAACTTAAGATGTTATCCCAAAGTATCTGCTCCACCTCTACTAGAAAACCAACCCTCTTGAAGAACCAGTTTTTGTCAGTCACCTGAGTAGTTAGTTACAGTGATGATTTTTATTTGTTTATTTATTGCTAATTGGTACCCTACCTGGCAATTTCAGCAGAGATGCCAAGGACTTGTTCTTCACAAAGACTGAAGTAACTTTCACCACTTGGAGTAGCTATTTGAGGGTTAATTTATATTGGGCAAAGCATAATGCACTATATTAGTACTGCCTATTGTTGTACCTGTTCTGTGAATAAAGAGAAGACATCACTTAGCAATTAAACTGACAACTTGACACCTTTCATGAGCACTGTATTATCAGATTACCATACATCTGCCTGCTGAGGTGTTTTTATACCTTCTTCTGAAGCATCTGGTGTGGGCCTTGGGCCACTGTCAGAGACAGGATATTGGACTAGATGGACCTCAAGCCTGACCCAGTTTGGTAATTCCTAAGTTCTTATATTTGCTGTTAAGATGCAATGAAATGCCACTACTCCAGAGCTCAGTTGAGCTTTTTGCTGCAAAGGTAGTAGATGCCACTAGGATATATCATTTAGCTTGACGTGTAGGTTCAACAGACAGCTATGTATCGTGCATCTGTGTAGCAGGCTCACTTCTCTTTGGTGCTTCTAATGGAGATTGAAGTGAGGAGAAAGAGGATGCCATTTGTGTTGCTGTGTGTTATTAATTTGGAGTGTAATTGCTTAAGACCTTCAGAGGATTTGTCAAGACAATTGTCTCTTTCTCCCTTTCGGAACAATTTCCTTGTAGTTCTGTACCTGGACCTGTAGACAGTTAAGGATCTAATTAGCACAGGGAGGTATTTCAGACCACTGACCTGGGAAAAGAAGGAAAAAATAGTTTTTATTGAAGTAAAAGGTGGATAAAGAGACTGCTATGAGAAACACCAAATGTGAGAAGAGACCACTTGGATAAAAGCTAAGATGGACTTTTATGGAGATGTCTAGAGAGAACTGAGACTGAAAACTGATACCGAAATAAAATATTTTGGCTAGCTATGGTTGAACTATATTATAAATAATACCTGTTAAAAAGATAGTAACACTTTTTGGTTGGGGTGGGGGTTAGTGAATTGTTCACAGTTATGATTACCTTAGGATGGATTATTTGTGTGTTAGTATTTGCTGAAAGCACAACTGCACATACTTTACATGTCTGCTACTTTTGCTGAAATTGATGCTAGCTAGTTGTAGAATTCTAGCTTTCTACTATCTAAATCTTTAGATCCTTTGGAAGCCTCCCATTACAGTCTTGGTCTTTGGAAAGCCTCCAGGTGCTTGACTCACATCAGTGACCTAAAATTATATATGTGAGCCTAATTGCATATAAAACGAGCTACACCAACACTTTAACTCAGAAAGTTAACTAGATAAAAAACAAATAGGTTTTTCTTGTTAGAACCATGAACTCCTCTGCCAAATTGGTTCTGTAAGAATGTAACTTATAGTTTTACTTACATTAAATAGAGGTAAAACGGAGTCACTTTTTAAATAGCTTCACCCCAAATCCTTCTCTGGCAAAATCCTCTGTTCTTCAATATTTTTCTTCTACAGAAATCCCTGTGAGAATGTAAAAGATTTCTCTTAAAATTTGTCCAACCTAAATGTCCATGGACATTTTTTTTTTTTGAAAAAAAAAAAATTCTTTTCAGACCTGTCCTGTACTGATGTAATTTAAATTCCACTCACTAATCCCAATCCACCGAAGCCAACTCAATGCAGAAAAAAGAAAAGATCCCTCATCTGAGAGGAACAGAGCTCCCATTACCCCATCTACTGAATTTTTGGGTGCCCCTTGGGATTAAGCAAATTGAATCTGTTTTGGACTAATGAGCTCCAGAATATTACTTCATGAAACTATTATATATTTTATATAGACTATGTCATCATGTCCTTACACCAGTATACACTCTTGGAATAAATGGCAGAACTGTAACTAACTCTGCTGCATAAGCTATGTCTGGTGAAGCATCTTCTGCTTGTTTATGAAACCGTATCCCCATTTTTTTTAGACACATTTAACCCTGACTGTATGACATTAAAACTCTGTGGCTAACAATCTGGAAGTCTGAATTGCTTATTTATCATTTTAACAAGGGAAATGCCTGATTTGATGTGAGGTAGTTTCACCTTTGTCATAGAAGCCAAGAACAAATTAAGAAAATAACATGAGTGCTTAAAAGAATAATTTGATAAATGAGCATGCTAACGGTGAAATTTGTGACTTACTCTAGAACTCCATGCATACAAACTCCCCTTCTGCCTATATAGTTACAAAACATAATAAATGAAACAAATATAAAAACACTGCATCATCAGGACAATGCTCGGTGTCTGATCTTACCCTGCAGGCAGGACACCTTCCCTGGCAATTCCTGAAAGATGATTAACCCTCTGGTGTCACGTATACCAAAGAGAAGATTGGGTATAAAGCGGTTGAACAGATAATGTTTCTTGACCTCTTCTGCTTAAATTAATTATTTACATCTTTTAAAACATTGTGTGGCAAGAAATAATTAGCCCACCATCTAAGGAATTGCCTTTTAATTAAAGAACAGCAGAGTAGCCTTTTGACAGTGTCATCAAGGACACACCACTTTGAGAACAGAGTTACTAGGACACTTC
Source organism: Chelonoidis abingdonii (assembly GCF_003597395.2). Taxonomy (NCBI): domain Eukaryota; kingdom Metazoa; phylum Chordata; order Testudines; family Testudinidae; genus Chelonoidis; species Chelonoidis abingdonii. The sequence continues at coordinate 54,060,182 of NC_133775.1, read as the reverse complement.
ATTGTTAAGTATAACAGTAATATTGCAATGGCAAATAAGATTTCAAAAAGGGAATAGTGTATTTCAATAGTTAGGGGAGATAATTCTACGTTACATTTGGAAGACTCACTGCATATTGACATACTGGTATTTTAGCAATGCATGTTTTCTGGGAAACACCATTTTTAACTCCTTGCTACTCAAGCTCCTTGGTTTATTCAGTCTACTGTAACTAATAGAAAAGCTTCATCAGACATAAATAAGATGAGCCCAGCCTCCCTCTTTATCACCGGCTGAACGGCTGCACAGAATTGGAAAGTAGCCACGAAGAACTAAGGAGGACTTTCTGCGTGAGGTTATGATGCACTCCGTGGCCGAAAAACAGGAATTGAAGGAGTGGCAGGACAGCGAGAAGACCGACCAAAAGGAGAATGCGGTGTGCCAGAATGAAGCCACAGAGCAGCTCTTAAAAGTTATGGAGTGGCAAGCGGACACACTCCAGGCGATACTAGCTCTTCAAACCGAGTAGATCTGTGCCCTCCCTCCCCTGCAGCCATTGTCGCAAAACTCTTTCCTGAGTGCCCCCCAGACACTGCCAACACACACTTATCAACCTCCTAGCTCCAGTCTGTACCCGCAGCATTCCACTCCTCCCTCCTCCGAGTCCAGCACTATGGACTTCCACTGCCCACAGCACTCAACACCCATCCCTCTGCAGTTTAGCCCTTCTGAAGTACAGTACCAACTGCACTGTACTCCTAAGGAGAAGGTTGGATATAATCCCTGGACATCCACAAATCTTTAACCATACCAGAACCCCACCTCCTCCTGGGACCTTCCTGTGATGTTGCACTCCTTATGTTTATGGAAATATGCTTATGAGTGTGAATCTAATGTAAGCGGAATATGCTTTATGCAAAAGGTCGCTTGTAAGGTATCATTACAAAGCTTATAATCTACTGAGTGTCTTAATACTATTTGTACATATGTATCATTCTTGTATCTAAAGCTAGAAATATGAAGTATTACTCTGAAGTCCTACTGTAACTATGCAAAGTGTGAGCCACTAATAATGGCTTGGAATCTTGATGGCTCCCATTAACCAGGACAGTTGGTTGTAAATGGCTCTGTTTACTTGCAAACCTCCATGGGAACATTCAGGCCAACCCTGAAAGAATGGAGAATGAGGTTTTACAGTGACATGTAATCATGTCATCTGGTACTGGAATCCACCTTAAACCTGATGCTTTTCTATTTAGAAGGAAGGGTGGGAACCCAGGGAGAGACAAAAGATTCCCGCCTTATGCCAAAGCTATAAAAGGGGGTGGAACAGAGCAAAGGGGGCTGCAGTCATAAAAAATTCCCTTCTTACCACCTGAGCTGGAACTAACAAAAACTGTACGGGGAAAGGATTGGGCCCAGACTAAGAAGGAGTCTAGTCTGTGAAAGAAGCTTATTGGAACACCTCTGAGGGTGAGATTTACCTGTCTTCAGTTTCTTAATGTATTAGGCTTAGACTTGCATGTGTTTGCTTTATTTTACATGGTGACTTACTTTGTTCTGTCTGTTATTACTTGGAACTACTTAAATCCTAATTTTTATTCTTAATAAAATCACTTTTGTTTATTATTGAACCCAGAGTAAGTGATTAATACCTGGGGGAGCAAACAGCTGTGCATATCTCTCTATCAGTGTTACAGAGGGCAGACAATTTATGAGTTTACTCTGTATAAGCTTTATACAGAGTAAAACAGATTTATTTGGGATTTGGATCCCATTGGGAGCTGGGTGTCTGGATGCTGGAGATAGGTAACCTGCTGAGTGGCTTTCAGTTAAAGCCTGCAGCTTTGGGGACGTGTTTCAGACCTGCATCTGTGTTGCAGCAGGCTTGCGTGTCTTGCTCAGCAAGACAGGGTTCTGGAGTCCCAAGCTGACAGGGAAAATGGGCTCAGAGGTAGTTTCAGCACATCAGGTGACAGTCCTAAGGGGGTCTCTGTAACCGAACCTGTCACATTTCTCTTCACCCATCCTCCTCAGTGCTGATGTGGTTTTTTTTGTTTGTGTCTCCCCTCCGGTTATTTTTTAATAGAATAATTGTGTTGGTTTGAAAGCAATCTTTATTCTATTAATTAGCAAATAGAGCCCTGCAAAGCAACAGACAGTTATTTTAAATGTTCATAGTGCATCATCTGCTCCAGTCACAGTCATAGCATAGTCGTGAGCATAGCAACAAATATTAGTGGCTTTCAGCTTCAAATTGCTGCCTCAAGGCATCGCATATTCTTATGGCCCTGCGCTGTGTCCCGCTAATAGCTCTGGTCTCTGGCTGTTCAAATTCTGGCTCCAGACGCTGAGCCTCAGCAGTTCAGCCCTGAGTGAAGCTTTCACTCTTCCCTTCACAAATATTATGGAGTGTAGAGCACGCAACTATAAGCATAGGAATATTGTCATTGGCCAGGTCCAGCTTCACATATAGGCAGTGCCAGCAGGCCTTTAAACGGCCTAAAGCATACTCAACAGTCATTTTGTACTTGCTCAGCCTGTTGTTGAACTGCTCCTTGCTGCTGTCAAGGTGCCCCATGTATGGCTTCGTAAGGCATGGCATTAAGGGGTAGGCATGGTCTCCCAGGATCACAATGGGCATTTCGACTTCACCTATGGTAATCTTCTGGTCTGGGAAGAGAGTCCCTGCTTGCAGCTTTGTGAACAGACCAGTGTTTTGAAAGATACGTGCGTTGTGCACCTTTCCAGACCAGCCTGTTAATGTCCTTGAAGCGCCCATGGTGATCCACAAGTGCCTGGAGAACCATAGAGAAATACCCTTTCCAATTAATATACTCTGTGGTTAGATGGTCTGGTGCCAGAATTGGAATATGCATGCCATCTATCACCCCTTCACAGTTAGGGAAGCCCATTTATGCAAAGCCATCCATGATGTCACGCATGTTGCCCAGAGTCACAGTCTTTTGGAGCAGGATGCAGTTAATGGCCCTGCACACTTCTGTCAACAGTAGTCAAACGGTCGACTTTCCCACTCGGAACTAGTTAGCAACCAATCGGTAGCAGTCTGGAGTAGCCAGCTTCCACAGTGCAATCACCATGTGCTTATCCAGTGGCAGGGCAACTCTCATTCTCGTGTCTTTGCACCGCAGGGCTGGGGCGAGCTCATCACACAGGCCCATGAATGTGGCTTTCCTCATCTGAAAGTTCTGTAACCACTGCTCATCATCCCAGATGTGCATGATGATGTGATCCCACCACTCAGTGCTTGTTTTCTAAGCCCAAAAGCGATGTTCCACTGTGGTCAGCACCTCCGTGAATGCCCCAAAGAATCTTGTGTCATAGCTACTATGAACGGTGAGATCAATGTTGAACTCCTCTTGCTTTTGTAGTTTAAGGAATAACTCCGCTGCCACTCATGACGTGCTAGTCAAAGCGAGCAGCATATTGGTCAAAAATGTGGGATCTATTCCTGCAGCCTGAAGAGGCAGGGCGTGCAGTACACAAACGGTTGAAAGATGGTACCAGATGTGGACAGAAGCACAGGGATTGCTGGGATGTGAAGCAATGCATCACGGGGCATTGGGACAGGACACAGGATGCCCCCTGAGCTCCTCCGCCTTCCCACAACTCTTAGCGGAAGAAGAGGAAGAGATGCTCTATGGGATAGCTGCCCAGAGTGCACTGCTCTGAATATCACTGCAAGTGCCGCAAGTGTGAACACGCTATTGCGCAGGCAGCGGACAATGTGAACCCACAACAGCCGTTTCTCTTCAGCGCTCTCTGAACGGTGCTGTAACTGTGCCAGTGTAGATATACCCTTAGTAATCATTTAGAACAACCATCTACCAGCAAAAAGTGTTTGTGCTTGACCTCTATTCATAAAAGGAAGAAGACTAACTTACAGCAACAGCTTTTGCAGCATATCATTTCACCCCAGTTCTATAAATTCATAGGATTTGCTATAACAAATCAGATTGCTTCATCAAGTACTGTGTCTTGCCTCTGGCAGTGGCCAATAAATGGTCTTGCAGAGGAAAATGAAAGCAATGCCCCTAACAAACTGTAATATAAAAAGGGGGAAGATAGTCTTCTTGGTTCCTGCAGAGACCAGTTTATACCCTGAAGCATGAAATGAAATATTAGTATAGGATGATTAAAGCATAGCTGCATTAAACTCCATGGCAATGTAGGAAGAGGGATAATGTTTGTTTCATACATAAGTATCCTTAAATGCATTATTAATAAAGGAACATAATAACATATGTTGGAACTGTAGTAGCTAACTTGTCCTGACAGGCAAGAAAGAAAATGCTGAAAAGTAATCCAGAGGGGGCAGCAATGGAGGTGGATTAAAACAAAATATCTCAAACACAAACAATTAAATCCTCTCTGCTAAACTCTTTTTATTGTATAGTTCGCATAATCCCTACGTCCTGAATCGTACAACTAACCTAATTTTTCAATGTCCTCAACATCCCTTCCTGTACCCATTGTTTCCTCATCTCCATCAGCTGCTGATGTATTAAAAGATCCAGTTTTAATTTTTATTAATAGTTAAGGCCATGGGGTGAAATCTTCCAAACTGCTTCAGTGATTTAGGAGCCCTAGCTCCCAATGATTTTTTAAATGTTTACCCCTCTTGCTTCTACATCATCTTATTCAAGGAAATTGACGTAGATATAGCATGTCACACTGTCATGGTTCAGCAGTAATTTATTATTGGTTTCTCATCTTCTGTTTAGCTTTTTTTAAATGTTATGCCTTGCTGCCTGGATTTTCACCATTCTTCAAATTCAAAAACATCAGTCTGTTTATATTTCCCCCCTATACTCCACCCAAGCATTTTACAGTAATAGTGTTTTCTGAAATATATTAATGACTGGATTCTAGTGCTTGTGAGCATGAGTAACTTACACCTTTGGACAGAAGCAGGAATAGTACTAGTAGGCACAAGAGTCTTCCTTGCACATCTCAAAATGCTTTAGTATTGACCTTACCAGCAACCCTGTTGTTTCAGTTCTTGTGGCTCTCTTGAGCAAAAATGGGAAACCACGCTGAACTTTTGGATGGCTTAGGGATATGTGGAAATGGAGACAAGTACGAGCACACCATACACATTTTTACTCATGACTTAAGTGAGGATTTTATGCAAGGATAAATTCAATAAAGGTTGTATCATATTTGTGTAAATAGTATTATGAATAGAAATGCATGTACCTACATCCCTCTATAACAGGGGGCACTGTTACTTGTGGTCTTATAATCTTAGGGTAGCATTCCTCTTTTCAGTTAAGTATGTTTTTGCTTTTTATTTTTGAGTTGAGAAATGAGACATCTACTTAAGTGCTTGCCTATGTACATTCAGATCCTCTTAAACAAAACAGTTTAAGGAATTAACTGTGTTCTGTGAGTTACTGCTTACATACATGAAAATATCCAATGCTGTAGTAATTTGACATGAGGATTTACTCAAATTTTAGTGTAAGATGCCCTCTGTACAAAAACTGTGAGTTATTACAATGGTTATGTGGTGCAAGAGAAGCAAAAACAAAATCTCATGTTTAATGGTTGCAGAAAACCTAAGATCAGAAATGGAATACATGACTATGAGATCTGAAAATGCTAATGTAAGTCTAGGGCTAAATTATGATAACCTAATCCATGCTGAGTAGTATCTTACTCAGGGTGTAGTAGAGTTTGTTTGAATGGGACCATGAGCAGAGTAAGGTACGGTACTACTCAATGTGAGTAAGGGTGTCAGAACCTGGACCATAACCATTAAGTTCCAAAATGCTCTATAACCCAATTTTGAAAGTTCAGCTGCAGTATCTTGCTTCTCTGCTATGGAAGCTGGGTACTAACAAGACTAAGGGTCTGACCTACAAGCCATTAGAGTCAATGAAAGATTCCTATTGACTTTGATAGTTTTTGGATGAGGCCCATAATGACTGGCTCAGTGTATTACATAATAGTTTGCAGTGTTGGTCCCAGAATGTTAGACACACGAGGTAGGTGAGGTAATATCTTTTATTGGACCAACTTCTGTTGGTGAAAGAGACACGCTCTTCTTCAGCTCTGGGTAGCTCTGTTGGTCCAATAGAAGATGTTACCTCACTTCCCTGAATTGCACAGACGGCAGGAATAGGTGCTAGAAGTCCGGACTGCTAGTTCCAAGCTCTGACCACTAAACAACCCTTTGCTTCCAGCATCTGAGCCGGAAACCTCAATCCAACAGGTAAATCTCCTGGAGTGGATGGCCTGACAAAAAGATTCTGTTTTGTAAACAGCAACTTGTTTGTTTAAATGTAGCAGTGTTAGTTTTCTTAGAGAAACTTGGAAGCTGTTACCCTGTCAGACTAGGGTAGGCAAACTCTTTAGCGCTCACAACCCATTTTTATTCAGGGTGTAATCATTCAACCAAGTAAGAGTAGAATGGTCTTACTTATTTCACATGCCCCTCTGGTTTGGCTTCAGACCAGTTAGTCAGTCATAGTGCTCTCCTATACGTCAGTCTCTGCAAGAATTCTAATTTGTGGCCTGGTACTGGCAAAACTTTGTTTAGGCAGAAGCACCAAACAAGTGACAGCTACCATTACAACCCCTCACCAAACGAAACTGTTGGTTGTAACTATTTTTAACAATTTCACTGTGGGGCTTAGCTTGTGCCGTGGTGATACACTTTGAAGTGTCCATATAGGGCCTGATTGAAAGTCCATTGCAGGCAATGGAAAGACCCCTGTTAACTTAAGTAGTCTTTGTCTTGGGCAAGGCTGAAAAGGTTGAAAGTTCTATTTGGAAAAACACCTATGATTGAGGATGCTTGACAGACCTCATATAAACCATCTCATCTTCCTGAATATGGAAAACTGAGTTTGAAATCTTGCAACTTGATTACAAGTTTTGTCATAAACAGACAGTTAAGGGTTAAAGAAGTTCACCTAGCCTACGACACCTGACCAGAAGAACCAGTGGGGGGACAAGATGCTTCAAGAGAAAGGAGGGAAGTTCTTCCTTTGTTCTGTTCATTAAGTTCTCTGCTGGAGAGAAAAGATCCAGGAATCAACCAGCGTTGTGAGTATTAGAGAAGGAATGAGTTAGCTTATATTTATTTCCTTTTCTGACTTTGTCTTTTTGCATTAGAGGGATAATCAAATTGGGTTTTTTTTGGTGTAACTAAGGTTTTTGCCCAGGGGAACATTCTCTGTGTTTTGAATTAAGAACCTGATTAATTTTTGTCTTGTTTTAAGATCCAAGGGGTTTGGATCCAAGGGGTTTGGATCGGTGTTCACCAGGAAATTGGTGGAGAAGTCTCTCAAGCTTACCCAGGGAAGGGTTACAGTACTTGGGAGGGAGAGATTTTGGGGGGGGGAGACAGAGTTTCCCAAATGACTCATAAACAGCTGTTTTAAACGATTTGGGTGGTGGCAGCAACCAGATCTAAGCTGGTAATTAAGCTTAGGGGTTCTCATGCAGGTCCCCACATCTGTACCCTAAAGTTCAGAGTGGGGGTGAAACCTATGACAAGTTTTCAGACACTGCCTGTTTTTGGTCAGACCAGAAATACCATAGGAACAGCCTTTCTTATGAGTTCCAGCACTTCTGAGTTGAGTTCTGAAAGAACCAGGAAGTGGAGAGGCATGCAGAAAGGAAAAGAAATGGAGACAAGAGTAAATTAAAAGTTTTGAATGCTCAGAAAGACTTACTGAGCAAAGATAATTTCTGGATCCAAACGTCCCCAGATTTCAGGGGGTTCTGATCCCATTATTCAAGCAAAAGTTTAGGTTAGTTCCAGTTAACCCAGAGCTCAAGTAACCCTATTTGAGTTAGAGAGCTGATATGGTATCTTGCTTTTCTTCTACAAAAGCTCTTCTCCCTCTCTTATCCTCTTTCACGGTCTCTCTGGAATGTTATTGGATGCTTACTTATGATGCTGGAGTAGCAAAATGAAATAAAGCAGGACAACTTCTCTATCTAGTAGTAACACAACTGTGAGATTTTACAACTTCACATACATTTTGGCACTGAATATAGTATATTAGAAAGATGTCATCCTTTCTTTTCTATAATCCTTTTCTTCTTCATCTCTGTTAGTGAAGGGTGCACCTTGAAAGGCTTGGTAATTTTGATTCATGTAAGCAGTGCATGCAAGTTTTGATTCTCATCCGTGGTATAGGGCAGTATATCTGCTGGTTTACTCATTAGAGCAGAGACACTTCTTGTCTCAGCGCTGCTGCAGACTTGCTGTGTATGTGTAATCTTGCACAAATCACTCCACCTCTCTGCCTCATTTCCCCATATATTAAATAGGAATAATAGTATTCTTATTCACTTTTGTGAATGCTGCTATATGGCTGTAAAATATTATCGGAACCTACTGGCATTGCAAATCTTAAGAAAACCAGTTTCATAGCAATATTTCTAGTACCATCTGCTTCTGGAAGAGCTAGAAATTGTTTGAGGATGGATTTCCTGATAGTATTTTGATACTTTCTCTTCTGATTCCAGTCCAAAACAGGAAATACAGATGTAAATGAATATGAAAAGATGCGGAAGCTTATAAAAATATGTACTCTATTTTTCAGAGGTACTGAGTAGCTGCAGCTTGTATTCACTTTTGATGTGAGGCACAAAAGAGGCGGTGTGGAGAATCTATTGAAGAAAGAGGAGGTGTGAAGGAGAATAAAAAGAGCAAAGAAGTGTGCATCTATAAGGTAAAATGTACCATATTATGTTCCCTTTATAGTGTGCCTAATTTGTGGAGGGGTTTCTGTCTTGCCTCATTGACTACACATCTTCCAGAATCTGCAAAAAAAAAAAAAGGCAGGGGTCCTACAGACAGCAGCCTCCTTCACCACACAGCCCTGAGTCATCCGCGGAGCAGATCCATCCTATGTAGTTTAAGAGGCAGAGGAAAAAATAGTATGTAATTAAAGACTGTTTCATAATGCATACACACAAAGGACCTGAATTAAGATTGCACAGACAACCTTAATTCTGTTATTTCCTCACTTTTGAGTGCTTAACTTTGCAGCCTCAATAATGCTTTTTTAACTCTGTGTGTGGGGGCACATGGTCATGTGTGCATGGTTTCCTGGCTTTTGTAATAGGTGAATTGAAAAACAAAAAATCCAGCATGTGGTGATATATTGACATCCACATGATTCATCACTATACAGACTTCTGCCCCTTGAGATAAGTAAGTAACTATTAGTATGGCTGCGATTTAGTCATAGAGCTCACAGAAGTCACAGAATTCGTGACTTCCAAAGACCTCCGTGACTTCAGCCAGCCCTGAGGCAGGGAGTTGCAGGGTACCCCCACTGGCCTAGGTGCTGGGAGCCCCTGGCAGCTCCCGGCCACCCTGGATGGCAGGGGGAATCCTGCCACTCCTGGCCACTCTGGAGGAACCCCGCTGCTCCCTGCCAGAGTTTGGGAGTTTGGGGTCTGGGCCGGGGGTTGGGGTGCAGCACTTAACTCAGGTAGCTCCTGAAAGTGACACGCACCCCCCTCTAGCTGCAGTTCCTAGGCAGGGGGGCGGAGGGATCTCAACGCACTGGTGTCCACAGTCACCACCGCTGCAGCTCCCATTGGCTGCAGCTGACAGAATCGGCACTCGGGGTGGGGGCAGCATGTGGAGACACGCCACCCCCCAGGGGCCACAGGAAGCTGAGCAGGTAGGCAGGGAAGTCACCTTAGCCCCGTTGCGCTGCTGGTGGTGGCAGTGGGGGCTCTGGGCCCTTTTAAATCATCTGGGAGCGGTAGGTGGGGCTAGGAGGTGCTCCGGGGAGGCACCCAGGGGCAGCAGGCAGGGCTGGGGGAGAGATCTGGCCCCGAACTTTGGTGGAGCTGGGCCCCTGTGCTCTCATATTGGTGAAGCACGGGCATCATGGGCCCATACAACTTGCTGACCCTGGAAAAGGGCAGGGGGAAGTGTTGCAAGCTGACTTGGACGCTCCACTGTGAGTAAAGGCTTGGGTCTTTTAACTCATCCATCTATCCCTGGAAAATAGAAGGCATCACAGATGCCTCCCACTATCCAGAAAAGGAGCACAGACTGTACACATTAAACTTAAAAAAGCATGGAACACATTCCTGGTTTTAAGAGCGTCTCCATTATGTTATTAAAGAGCACGAGTGTGTAGAATGGAATCTGTGTTGGGAATGAAACTGCTCTCCAGGTTCCTCGTCTTTTTGGAAAATTGCACTTGAGTAACCATTAGTGAGGTGCTGAATTACACTCTAGCAGAATTTTAAAGGCTTAATTGTAAAAACTGAACTGTCAGATTCTTAAAAAAAAAATAGTGCTATAAACTCTGTGTACTTAGCTTATTGAAAAGGCAGGGAAACTCACTTTGAGTGTCTGAGGTTATTTAGCACTGTACCAATGAAGAGGCTTAAAACGGGATATTTAATAATGTGCAAAGTAGTTAAACCAGCCAACTCCACAAAGAAGTGTACAGGAGGGCTGCATTATTATATCTGAGATCAGAACTAAGGGATGAATCCTGCAGTCCTTGTGTGAATGTGGTGGGGAACTCCCCTTAATTTCAGTATAGCATACAGGATTTGGCCCTCCACGGTAGGTGCAAGGGGGATACGTTTATGGGTGTGTGTGTGGTGGGGGGGAGGTTTGCCACTTTGAACTGGCCTAGATGGAGGTGGACTTTTGCCCATTTATAAATGGAAGTGGGCACTTTTTGACACCAAACAATATTTGGGCATTCAGTAGTGCTGAGGAGTCTAAAAGGACCTCAAGATTAAGGATTAATATAATTAGCTGAAGACAAGTGCATTCGGTAGAGGGGATGTTATAGAAGACACAAATTCTTTGAAATGCTTTCCCCTTCCTACTGGCATCGCTTCAGCTGCTTTTTGTCCCAGTGCTGAGTTTGGCTAGGTATTGAATAACCTATGAAAGTGTGTTGCTTACTTTTAATATAAAGGATTGTAGAACTGGGTTGCTGGTACTGCAGCAAAGTTCCTTCAAATCTATGAGATGTTTCTTCGATGTAGCTAGTTTGCTTCAAAATTTAAGAGGTCTACAGGTAGATCTTTTGGACTTGAAATACTCGAGTTTGCCTTGTGATTTTACAGAATTTGACACGGATTCTGTGGATTATATCAGAGGTTCCAGTGGCCATAGATTATTCACCAGACCTTCGAAAAATACACAGACACTAGAGTTTATTAAGGACAGATGAATAAAACAAACGTGGCATTTCTGGCTCAAGGCATTTTAAAGATGTGATGTTTTAAGTAAATATTAAAGACTCTTCTAAAAAGGAAAAAATGAGTTTTTCCCCAGGCTTTCATATCACCAAATCAGTTTGCCTGATTAAACTTGCTTTCTCCAAAAATTATCCTCAAGCAGGAGAACAAAGTGTAAAATAGCTACAGAAAATATGTATTTTCGGAAAGGATGAGTGTACATCAAAATTGATTATAGTGTAAAGTTAGTTTCAACCTTAGCTACGGCATCATATGGAGTTGGCTCCATATTGTGTACTATACTAATCTTAAACAAAGGATCAAAAAAATCTTCTTTTCTGTAATCATTTTCCAAAGATATCTTATTCTAATCTGCCAGTAGGTGGAAGTAGTATTCTTTGCTAAACTAGCACTAGCTAGCACTTCTTTTTTGACCATTGATTTTTTTTTTTAATGGGATCTGAATTCCTAGCTTTCTTAGTTCCCTTTGAAAATCCTAGCCTATGTTAATAGTAATCGCATAACAATCTGGCATAAAAAGTTTTAAAATTTCAAATTAGTTGGAATAATGCTCTAAAAGTTTTGCAAAAATTCCAGTATTTTGGAAGCAAGACACATTCTTACATCCAATGGGAAACTACTCAATTTGCAAAAGCAGCAAAAATGTTATAAGTAAACAGGTAATATCTTGTTACATCAAAATATATGTAAAAATAAACATAAACTGACATAGGGATATAGAATCACTCTTTCCATCATACTGTACTTGGGAGGGCATGTCTAGGAGAAACTGAATAGATATGTCCTTTATAGACAGATGAGCACTTTTTCAAGTGTAGAGCATGCATGCTATACTATGTCAAGTGGCTCTGATATGCAGGTCTCAGATGTTCATATAGTTGCAGTGAAGTTATTTTATAATATTTGTAGAAACCATGAGTCCTGCATTTTTGGTAAAATCTTGATATGTATACAAAGCTAGAGAGATTGAAAAGGCCCTTTCTCACAATAGCCAGTAGCCTGGTGATTAGGCTCTCACCTGGGAGGGAGTAAAACCTTGGAGACGGAGGTCCAAATTCTCACTGTGGAGCAGGAGCTTGAACCCAAGGGTTGCCCCTTCCCAGGTGAGTGCCCTAAGTACTGGACTAATGGCTATAAGGGGGGCACCGCTACCACTACCTTCTCCTCTGTTTTATGAATGGGGTCTAAATCCCCTTTGTAAACTTAGCCGTTTCTTTCCAAATTTCCTCTATTCTAAAAATGCCTAACACTGAGGCAAAATGTTTAGTTTCGGGTTAAACAAAACATTTAATTCAACTGAAAATGGGTATTTTTTGATTAGGCAAAAATTCCAAAAAAGTTGATTTTAGGGTTACCTGAAACAATTTCTTTTCCAGAACTGCTAGTAAACTAAAAAAAGTTACTTGCACCAGTCACGTGTACCACATCTCCTTTAAATCTAATAGGATTCATGACCCATTTATTCAAGTGGGTGCATAAAGTTGTCTAATGTACTTTTGTAAGTGTCCATCTTGCATGCACCACAGCCAGCATGTGTGAGCACAAGTAGGATTTGCATGAATGTGTGGCTAGGTAGACATGCAAATTTGAGTTGCCTGTATATAAAAAAAATAGCAAATACTCTTGTGTGTAGGAATTAAACCCTGGATTTGGACATGTAATCTTTGTGGAAATTTGGGTTTGAATATGAACTTCATAGAATGGTTTCATCTGTGCTTTCAAGATATGAGACTACTTTCTTCTTTTCAGAAAGAATGATACGAGATTGGATCATTTAAAATATTCAGTTCTTGAAGCAGACATTTACGTTCAATGCCGAGATTTCCAGACCAGGCAAGTGTTTTGGATTGTAGATTTAAAAGAAAATGATTTTTTATTTGGGAATTCTTTTTACATTGCAGAATACCAACAAAGCCTCTTACAAATAATAGCTCAAAACAATATTTTGTTTATTAATAATTAGGCTCTTAAGAAGCTTTTAAAAATGAATAGCAGCTGATAGAGATTTGGGAAGGAAGGAACCTTTTACTGAGATGTGTTTACATTTAAAAAAAAAAAAAGCCTGGGATATGGTTACATCTGAAACAAATGAAAAAGCAAAACTAACATTACTTTGAACTTCAGTAGTCCCTGATGACCAGTGGACTCAAATCATGTAAAAAACTTTTATGAACGTCCCTAACATTCTTCAGAGAGACAGAAACATTATCCCATTTTACAGCTGGAGAAGCTGAGACAACAGTGGAGGGATGGAGGATGGTTTTAAGGCATCGGACTGCAGCTTAGAAGAACTGGATTCATTTCCTGCAGCTGCCCCAAACTTCCCATGTAACCTTCAGTAAATCAGTTAATCTCTCTGTGCCTCAGTTCTCTATATGTAAAATGGGGATAATGCTACCCAATCTCTCAGGAACTTTGTAAGGATAAATTAATAATTGTAAAGTGCTCAGATACTACAATGATTGGGGCCCCAGTAACCACCTAGGAAAAGAGGTAGTGATCATCAGTTGCCCAAGGTTAAACAAACTTATAATATTTGTTACCCTGTCTGTCTAACCACTTTTTTTAATCTTCTCCACCCATTATGTGTTGCAGGGGCTGCTCCAGGCACCAGCACGCCAAACGTGTGCCTGGGGCAGCAAGCCACGGGGGGTGCTCTGCCGGTCACCGCGAGGGCGGCAGGCAGGCTGCCTTCGGCGGTGTGCCTGCAGAGAGTCCGCTGGTCCCGTGGCTTCAGCGGACCTCTCGCAGGTTGCTGCCGAATCCGCGGGACCGGGGACCTCCTGCAGGCAAGTCGCCGAAGGCAGCCTGCCTGCCGTGCTTGGGGCGGCAAAATACCTAGAGCTGCCCCTGATGTCTTGTCTTGTCTGTAAGCTCTTTAGGGCAGGAACTACAGTTATATGTTTGTACAGAGTGAAGCACACTGGGGCCCAACCTGGCTGTGGCCTTCAAGCACCACTGTAACACAAACATTAAATAATAGCATCAGCAAGTCTGCAACACAACCAGAAATAGAACTTGGGCTCTTGACATCCACTTCCATGTTTTGACTGCTGCACAATCTGGTTTTGTAAAATAAATGGTATTTTACAATTGAAAGAAGTTATTTCACTTAGAAAATATGAGCATACGTACTCAGTCAAAACCTCATGCACTGTGGAAAATTTAAAAAATGTGCACTGATTCCTGTGGCTTGTGCACATCGATTGTTAAACTCCTCATGTCCCCAGTACCTCATGCTGCCTACAGCTAACTTTTTTATTCTCTTATTACATGGAGTGATATTTTTCCAGGTTTTGGCTGTGAATCAAAATGACATTTATATAAAAGAAAACTTCTGTAGGGTAGAGAAGGAAGGAGATTGAAAATGGTAAAAGATTAAATCTTCATGTGATTTTTTGGGGATCACTGGAGTGTGAAACATTTGCCATTAAATATTCAGATTTTTGCAACATCTACGTTAAAGGCTGTGCAATGCCTTTCCATAAACCTTTACAGTATGTCTGTGACAGCTAAGTTCTGCATATCTTCCTTCGTATCGTCATATGCTATAATGCACTGATTGCCAAAGCCATGTAAAAATTTAACTCTCTAATAATGGTGGTTGGGCTCACAATGCAGAGGTGAGGCTAGAAGTACCAGCGTTTCAGGGTGTAGGAAGATGTGATACAAAGTATGAATGGGTTCAAAACATAACTCTGGAACCAAACATCCCAAAACTTAGAAGTTGAGAGCTGGAGGATATAAGCTGTGTAGTTACCCTGTATGGAAACCCAAGATCCAAATATACCTGAATTTTTGGAAAATTCAGATCAGAACCTCACTATTTGATCGGTGTTGCCAGCTCTCTCAATAGTTGATGTTTTACTTAAAGCCCCAGGTACTAGACAAAAGTGATTCTGTGAGAATCTTGGTTTATTTTTATTTTTTAGTGAAAGTTTCTAGCCATTATGATTGTGGAGAAAAGTTTGTAACTGTGACCCAATTGTACTCTGAAAAATTAAACATCAGGAGGCAAATAAAAAGAACCCCACACTTACTATGTTGTATAAACTTGAGGTTTTTTAATGTTTGGGGTTCTTGATGCTGATACAGATGCTAGCAAATGTGAGAGTTTACACTGGTGAAACCTAGGGAAACATCAACACTATCCTCTTTCATCTCATTCTGAATGGGATCGCACTGTGGAGGTTTGTTGTTGTTGTTTTAAGGAGAGTTTTAGCTATAATGGGCAATGTTTTGGCCAGAGAGAGAGGAAGGAACAGGAAAGCAGCGATTTGTTCTAAAACCACAACAAGTTAAAGGTGGACCCCCTCCACAGCTCTAGAAGTGGAAGTTGCTGGCTGGAAATGGTCCAGGTTTAATTGCAACACTTCTAGGTTTTGTACCCTCAATTCACATGGTGATATCTATATAACAAAATCCTCTGCAAAATGGAAAGGCCCTCTCTTTTTGGTCTCTGTGTGAATCTGAGTCCTAGTGTTTGTCTGCTTAACCAAAGAACAATTCCTCAACCCTTTCCCCTTTTAACCTCTGTTTGTGCTTCATAACAGAGCAAGGAGCTTCAGCTTGCAAGGTTCATGATGGTTCCTTCTGACCTTAAAGTATGTCAGCAGTAATTGCAACAAGGGCAAAAACCTGTTGTAGCATTCCTGTTCATGGGTGACATTTTAACTCTATCCATGCCAAATACTGTGTATGCATCACCCAGAACACTTCCAATTATTTTTGTTTTAGCTTGTGAGAAACTGGAAATCACGACCCAAAACATCACTTTATGTTGAATTTATAGAGTAATGATTTGATCTTATTACAAGTGCATGATTATCTAGGCTTATATCAATAACTAGTGTGTGTATACCTAAAATATATAAAAACATAAGTGACAGCTTAATACTTACATAAGAAAGTTTTGCACACATTTTATAAAGTGGAGAATTCTGTATGTAATCTCTCCCAACTAACAGTGTGTCTATATACAGGATATATTCTTGCAGAGAGACTCAATCGCTAGACACCCCAAACTAAAAACAGTGATTCCATCTTTCTTTGAAACAAAGAATCAAATTCAAATAAAGAAAGAAGATGGAATTTGGAGGAGGTGTGGGAAGAAGAGTTTTATGTTTATAATATGTGAGGAAATTTGTCAAATGCCTGTGGCCAAATGGTCTAAAGCATCTGGTGTACGTGCAGAGATTTCTGACCAAAGAGGCAGCATCATGAGAAAAGGTTCTGGTAGATGTAGCCTGCTGAGTGTGGTCCATGGGATCTGAGAGAGGAAGAATCTTGTGTATTTTTATAATGGCAGATTGTTGTGTAGTTAAGAGTAATGAAAGCTTTAAATACAATTGTTTTGATATTTAGCTTCAAAGGAAAACAGAAAACATTTTCAGTGGTTTCTGAAGTTTGGACACTTATTCACTGTGAACTGGACTTCAACCAGAAACTCATTTTCCATAGGCAGGCATTAGAAGGTAACAATTTTCAGTAACCGAAAGACCTGAGCAGAATTCAAACTTGTTGTCTAAATGTTCAAGCCTTTATATCACTTTTCTAATACCGGATCCTGCCTATCTTCCGTAATAGTACATTTTGTTTCTTGGACATTTTGTTGGTATTTTATTTGAGACCCGTTGGGGGAGAAGAGAAATCAATGGGTCTAATACTCTACTGTATTGCATCTGGTGTAATCATTTACAGCTGTGCAAAGCACATATAAAAATGCTGCCAACCTATAATGGTGCCATTCAGGGCTGGCTCCAGGGTTTTTGCCACCCCAAGCGGTGGGGAGAAAAAAAAAAAAGCTGTGATCACGATCGGCGGGGCAATTCAGTGGTGGGTCCTTCCCTCTGCTAAATTGCAGCCGAAGAGCCAACCGTGCCGCCCCTCTTCATTGGCCGCCCCAGGCACCTGCTTGCTGCGCTGGTGCCTGGAGCCAACCCTGGTGCCATTATATACTCACTGTATATAGATGTGAATGACTGTGCTAGGTGCAAGGCAGTAGATAATCAGGTCCAATTTTTTTATTTTCTCTTCCTAACCTGAGACCTAGGTTAACCAGACAAATTCCATGAAAAAAGCATACATTAAAAGAACATTAAGGTTACATGATTAAGTGCTTAACAGTCAGGAAATGAAGAAATTAGTGACGATATTATAATGCAAACACATAAAAAGGAAGAATTGAGACTGCCTGGACAATCGCAAATCTGGCCATTGTTAACTTCTCAGTGCTTGATTTTGCAAACTAAGTAAAGTTCTTGATCTGTAGTCTTTTTGTGTGCAATTACCTGGGTGTGCCTTTAAAAAAACAGTAAAACCAAATTCTGTTACAGGCAACTGTGACAATTCTCTTACAATGCAGCATGAGAAGGCTTTGAGCCTTTCAGCTTTGGACTATAGATTACTACTTAGGTACAGGGCTAACTACATTTAGTAGAGAGTGAGAGATGGCTTTTATCCCAGGGATAAGGAATGTGGGAAGATGCTAGAGTATTGAAGTGGGCACAATCCAGAGCCTTTCTCCTTCCTCAACCCCCTCATCCATGAGCTGTGGTGCTTCTGCCTTGAGTACTATACAGTGCTGCAGTGTGGGATGGGCCACTGGAATGGTGTGCTAGGTCCAAGGGATTAGTCAGAGGGAACCTAGCTTGGCTCTCTTCCCTTCCCCGTCCTGTCTGGCAGCTTCAAGTTGTTCCCACTGTGGCTGTTGCTTTAGCAGTGGCCTGGATATGTCCTTAGAATGTTCATGTTCAGTTATTATTTTGGCATGCTGCTAACACTTTCCTGTAGAATGCAAGTTTCAGATGAAAAATGGTGATTTTTTTTTTTTTCAATGGATTGTACCTGAGCAAAACGTGAATGGAATTTCGTGGGACAATGATAAAAGCACTTCTCTAGCCAGAGGACTTTCCTCCTGCAAATTTCAAAGGCCTTCTGCAAACAGGGAAGGTGTTCGAGATTCTAAAAGAAAGCAAAACAAATAAGAATCTTATATAAGGGAAACTGTTAGGCAATCTAAATATATCAGCTCTTCTTCTAATGAAACTGTAGTTTATTTTTCCGTGTACTGTGCCTTTAAATTTTTAAGAACTTTGTCCATGTGAAAGACATTCTGTTTTAAGAGTTGCTGCAGTATGTTACAGGGGAGATAAACTACTTTCTCATGAAGACGTTACTTCTGTTCTTTCTCCTCCCCCCCCCCCCCTTAATTTAAAAGTTACAACAATGAGAGTATATGGCTGCCCTTTGCGTGAGGAAAAACATTAACAGGAACTTATCTTTATAAAGAACTGACCCAAAATCCTAGATCCAATACTTCCAGTCTCTGAAGTGTTCAAAATTTGTATTCCAAATCTGTGGTTTGGGCGCATCTTTATTCAGAAGATATGTGAGCATTTTGACTAACCTGGTTTGAGTTTTCTGCCAATGAAGTTCCACACAAGGCAAGTTCTCCATGGTGTTTGGTTTTATTGTGAACATTTTGCACAGCTCTGGTTATGTACTTTCTTCTTATGACGTGCGTGTTGAAGGGGAAAAAGAATGTAAACATCTGTTTTTTATAAACCAATTCTAGGCATATAACTTGATTGGAGTAAGCAAATGTTTCTACATGATTAGTTTTCCAGTCATAGAATGATGGTTTTGAGCACTGTAGTTGATTACTGATTAAAGTTTGTAAAATAATGGGGGAAAGGAATAATATGAATTTTTAGAAAATAAAATACTTTTCATAACTGTATCAAATGTAACTAAACTGCACCCTGTTTACCTCAGCCACATGACTTATCCCATGGAGAGCAAAGGACCTGGTTCTCCTCTCACTCTGGGTTTAAACTGATGTATTGCTATTAACTTCAGTAATTGCTGTTAACTCCTTCTATACACACCTGTATGGAATAAAAAGGATGGTTTGTGGCTAAGGGATTCAACTAATCTAAGTTCTTGGGACAATGGGAGTTAGACACCTAAATGCTTTTGAAAATCCCACTAGGCACCTATCTGCATCTTCAGATGCTTAAATACCTTTACAAATCTGGCCTTGAATTGCTCTGTGCCTCAGTTTCCCGCATCTGTAAAGTAGAGATAAAAATACTTTTTTTCTCCCACCTTCTCTCTATATTGTCAGGTATTCCAAGCAAAACTTCATCTTACTATGTGTTTATACAGTGCCTAGAGCAATGGTTCCAATCAAAGTGGAGGCTTCTAGTTGCTACCGTAATACCGCTTCTATAAGAAGAATATTTTAAGGCATTGTTTGCTGGAGTGAGGGTCTAACTGAGAGAAGAACCAAGCCTAGTGAAAGTAATAGTGTGAGTAAGATATTTGGTTTTGGCCCTTCCCCAGTGTGTGTACAATTATTGCATTATATTACGCTCGCTTGCCCCACTAAGTATAACTGCATATTGCATAAACATAAACTCAGCTCCTCAAAATAATATTTAAGTAATTGACCCCTCTCAGATATCCCACACCATGAAGACTCTCGCTTACTTTAGATACACATTTATTCCTGTCAATTAGCTGAAACTGAGGTATGAGAAATTTGCTCAGTACATATTAGGGAGGCTTCTCTCAGTGCTTAGGTTTCATTTGCAAGTCACTTTTACATCTCTCCCCCTACCCATCATCCCATCCTTTCCTGTTCCTCTGTGTGCAGGCTGGCTTACGTCAGCCTAACTTTATAGTGTAGACCAGGCCTTATTTTCTATCCCATCTTTCTCTTTTCAATCTGTTCATTCTCCCTTTCATTGTCTGTGCCCCACCTCCAGCTATTTATCCTGTTTCAATCTTGTTCTTCCTCTCTGCCCCACTAGTCTCTATCACTTTCTCTTTTTCCCTGTCCCCATTCACCAAGTAATCCCTCTTCCATGGTTCTCTTTTCCTCACTGACTCCTTTCCTCATATGCCACCACCCACTAGGATTGCCAACTTTCTAACTGCTGAAAACTGGACAGCCTGCCCTGCTCCTTCCCATGAGGCCCTGCCCTGCCTCTTCCTCCAGGCTCCCCTTGCTCCTCTCTCCCCCTCCCTCCGTCGCTCGCTGCCTCCCCGTCCCAGGACTCACCTGCCAACTGCAGAGCCGGGCTGGGAGGAGCTGACACAGAGACTGCTTGCCTGCCCAGTCGGGGCATGGCAAGGTGGAGGGATGGGGATCAGTCCCTGGAGCAAGGGGCCGGGGCAGGGTGTGATGGAGTAGGGAGTGGGGTGGATTGACTGGGGAGTGTTGCGGGGGAGTTTTGTTGGGATAGTCTGCATTGGTGAGGGGATACCAGGGTGTGACTTCTCTTGAGGGACGATACCTGAGCATGTAACCTGAACCCAGGAGGGAAGGTTGGGGCCAGGTGACACCTTTTGCTCGGGAAACTGGACAAAGGCTGGAGGAGGAGCCGGGGGGAGGCTGGGTGAGACTGCTGGAGGGGTTTCAGTTTTTGGAGCTGGCTGGGGAAACGCAGGGAACCCCAGGACTGGGGTCTAAGCTCTCTGCCCCCCAGAAGGACTTGACTAAGGGGTCCTGGTGTTACCTACAAGCTCTGTTTGGGACTGTGTTCCTGTTGTCCAATAAAACTTCCATTTTACTGGCTGGCTGAGAGTCATGGTGAATTGCAGGAAGTGGGGGTGCAGGGACCTGACTCTGCTACACTTTGTGACAGCAGGGAAACCGGGGCACGGCAGGGCAGAGGGAGTAGGCAGGATTCCTCCTCCTCCATGTACCTACCTCTGTGCTGGAGAGGCTGGAGTCAATCGGGAACCAGCCAGCCACTTCTCTCTGTGAGCAACTGAGCAGAGAGCAGCTCCCCTAGGCTCCAGCCGCAGCTGCTGCTCTTCCTGCCATGCGGTGGCAGAGGCTGGTTACTGTGGGTAACTGGACTTTCTAGTTGAAAACTAGGCAACCCTATCACCCACTTTTACTGCTGCCTTTGTCCCAGGACACCACAGTCCATACTGTTGTTATTCCCCATTCTGCATTGCTAACTATGTCCCCAAGGAGAATGAGTGCATGTGCGTGCACACACACACACTTTCTTCCCATTTCTAAGGAATTTACTCCTGAATGCTGCCTCCTTTCGCACTCAGTTTGCTCATGGTGCTGAACTGCCACTTCTAGGGCTCCTTGGATTGCTTCTGTGAGGTAGGACTCCAGGCATCTGCTTTAAGAGATTAGAATCTTGGCATGTTTGAAGGTTCCTTGGGGAGGAAAACATGAAGTCCAGCTACTGGGGGTGTTGAGTTGCCAGGTCCCCAGAAGCATTTGGAGGCTACAGTGCCAGTGGAACAGACCAGGAGTAGCAACTAGCCAGCTAGATAATGAACACTGGTATTCAATAAGAAATAGAGGGGAAGAAAGGGGCAAAAAATTGGGGCCAGGGCATGTGCCACCCTTCCCACCAGTGTTTCATCCATTGGAGGGAGGAGGGACAGACTGAGGAGAGTGATAGAGAATACCTGCTGCCACTTTAGTGTTGATTGTCACTCTCCTTCCACTTTGGTGATATAGGCTGCTCTTTTCTGTCTGTTAGCAGCTTATCTATCCAGATGTTTTTATGGCCCTCCAGCCTTTTAATATCTGAGTGTCTCCAAGTATTAAAGAAGTAGCACCTCACTCCAAGTGTTTTCCCCAGGAATTGAAATTAGCGGGGGTGTTTGGGGTCAGGGCCGATGAGGGGTGAGACCATGAGGGTGAAGGTGGGCTGTATGGCACCATAGTAAAAACTGAAAAATGTTTCATGACCATTTTATTAGATTTAACTCATGTTTTAAAACCATTCCACAAATTAAAGTTGGCTACTCAAGCCTTGTATGAAGCACTACATCTACATCCTTCTGGTTTCTTGTCATAATTTTGCACAGCTCTGTTAATGAACTTATTAAATGCATTGCATTCATCTTTGGTGGCTTCTCGTGTGTCTAGTACTTCCATTCCTTCAACTGATATGCTCATTAGTTCATTCACACGATCAGGCAGAAGGTAACTTCTTTCAGAACACACAATTCTATTCAATGAGGCAAAGGAATGCTCAACTGTAGCTGTTGTGACTGGGAGTATCAAAAAATGAATTCCTACTTCTTTCATCCCAGGAAACATAGCACAAAGAACGAGCCACTAGTGATGATGATAAAGAAGTTGAAGTCAAATCTTCATTCATTTGTTGTATGATATTCCACTCTGTGTTCAAATTCTCTATTCTATCCTGAGCACATGGCAGCCCCATTGCTGGTAGTGCCTCACTCCACTCAACTGTCAGTGTTTTATAGGACAGGGATCTATAAAAGCTACATAGAAGTTGAATAGAATCTAGAAGTCCGTGTTGTAGATTTTTAAGAATCAGGTCTGTGTACTTTTTCAGTTGTCTTAACAAACACTTCTTGTCCTCTTCACTTAAGGATTCAATACAAATACCTTCATTACTCAACTTCTGGACTGAAGTCTTTGCTTCTTCCAGTACTTTTTCAATGTATAGCCCTCTATTGCTGGACAAAGATCTACTACTGTCGTAGTAGATGCCTGGATGGCATTGTTTAATGACCCAAGTGGTTTCAACAGTAGACTTACAAGAGAAAGAATGGCAATCGTCTTCTCTGAACATAGTAGCAAAAGTAATCCACCAGCCTCACTATTTAGATCCATCCCATCTTGGTAGATACTTTCCAAAGCCAGTAGTAATAGCTGGAGTAATTTGAAGACAACAGCCAAGGATCGCTCATGAAAAAACCAGAGGGTTTTCCCAGGTTGGACTAATTTGAACTTCTGTCCCAGTTTATCTTTTGTATTTTCCAAGATATTCAGTCTTTCTGGACTCTTGCTGACAAAAGAATATAATGAGGACATTAAATTTATAGCTTTTTAAATGCCTTTTGAAGAGTCTGGAACTCATACTAGTGCTAGTTGGAGTAGATGGCCTCTGCAGTGTGTATAGGAGAGATTAGAGTTACACTTTTCTGTGAGTAAAGCTTGTACTCCCCCATATCTTCCAGAGAAGTTTGCAGCTCCATCAAATGCATAAGCAGTCACCTGTCCGGGGTCCATTTGACAAGCATTTAACTCTTCTAAGATGTGAGTTGTCACAGATGCAGCCGATGTGTCTTCTATAACTTGAACATCTAGAAATGCATCTACTGGCCTATCACTGTCATCAAGGTAACGTACACAATTTTTTTGAATGTGGTGAGAGAGTTCTTCACTTTTTCAACTGTTGAGTCTTTCACTGTTGCACCACATGCTTCTAGTCAGTCAATTGAGTTTCTTGCAAAAAGATAGCATTTGCTGGTCTTGTTCATCCTGAAGTTGCACACTTGGTTCTGAACAAGTGACAATGCACTTAACATTGTCCTCCAGTTTGTAGTGTGTGGTATCTCTTGCTTAAATAGAAAGCATGATGCCACAGCCATGTTTGTTCACATGAACTTTGTTGTGTCTCCAGTATTCTTAACAGCCTCATTAATACTCACAGGTGTTGTCCTTGGTCAGTGGAGACTCAGAATTCAGAGGTGCTTTCACGTCAGTTCACCTCACACATGAGGGGCAAGAAGGCACCTTGCTCGTTCCTCCAGCTGCTCACTGTTCGCTCTGGCCACTGTTGTTTGTTGTGCCACTGTTCACTCCATCACTCTGTTGCCAATGACCTTGTGCCATCACCTTCTGCTGCCACCTGCCACTGTGACCTCTGTTAGTTGGTCTCTTGAGGTTCCACCTAGTTCTCAGTGATTTCAGCTGAGCTCTCAGTTGGGGAACCTCACTGCTAGTGCAGACTGGGCTGTCTCTTCCACAGAAGCACTGTCCCACAGCAGGTCTAAGCACTTAGACCTGATTATCAGTGATTTCAACTGTAGTGGTCACTTATCAAAACAAAAGACTATCTATGGAGCCTAATCAGCTCTGTCTTTAAACAGTGGAGAGGGGCAAGTCAAATAGTACTTGTGACTCAGGCAGACCATCAAGCAAAACACCTGTCCCCACCCTCTCTCGATGTCCTGAATCAGCACAGGCTAAGTACAGTTCTACAGCCCTTTACTCTTAGGGTATGGCTACACTTGAAATTTCAAAGCGCTGCCGCGGCAGCACTGCGGGAGCGCTGCTGCAGCAGCGCTTTGAAGTGTGTGTGTGGTCAGAGTGCCAGCACTGGGAGAGAGCTCTCCCAGCACTGCACGTAAACCACATCCTCTACGGGTGAAGCTTGCAGTGCTGGGA